>NW_017257489.1:720587-971216 GCF_001594055.1 Mycetomoellerius zeteki
TAGTTACTGTTATTATTATTATAGCAGTAATAATCATAATTATAGTAATATATAATTATAGTTACAAACATTTTTCTCTCTGTGTACCTACGGAATTATATACACTGAATCAAAACTATACGTAAATACAATAAAATATTCATTGAATTATGAAAAAATAATGAAAATTGGTCCAATGAATTCTCATAATGATTTAGATTATAAAACTATTCCTAAAATTCATTGCAAGAATGAATATATAGTTGTATAAATGAATCCAGTTATTGTATCAATGAATTAACTACATTAAGTCGGACATTGATTAATGATCATTCATTGGACAAAAAATGAACAAAATTTTTTTCAGTGTACATGATAATATATTATTTCATCGGAAGTTTCTTTTCACTCGTTCTAATTTGTATATTTCGAGTAACTTTAATGAGAGTATACGACGATATACAGCGCGTATTCGAACCACTTTGTATTACACTCGCGCGCACAACATTAAACAGAAAGAACTCAGAGCAGTCTGACGTGAGTCATCGAGTTGCCTGGTAATATTTTTTATCAGACATCTCTGAAATGATACATATTTGTAATAAATGTATGCATATTTTATGATTCAGACATCGGTTTCACGCTTTATCCAATTTGATAATTTTAAATCAATATACAAATATACATAAGCAGTAAAATGTCAATAGTAAACAAATCTTGTTATATACAACAATACTTTTTATTTGTTACTGCTTACGTTATTGTCTCACGTCCTCTACTGTGATTGGCTGATGGGCTCACATTTTTTTGTGTACCATGCTCCTTACAATTATCAAGTGTGAATACAATAAACCATAATGATCGAGGTGATCAAATTGAAGGAAATTTCAAACGATTCTATTTTTTCTTTGCTTTTTGTGTTAGGAATGAACTGCTATCCCTTATTTAAAATTTATAATATACTTTGCTGATCTCTTTTTCTGTTGGTTTTCCTTATTTATTTTTTAATTGTGACACTGAAGACATTTAAAAAAAAACAACGTAAGTTACCTTTCTCATGATTCTTTATGGTCTGTATTTAATATGATATTTAAATTTATATTCTTTGAATGTCTGAAGTAGATAAATATTTGCTGATTCTAATTTTTCATTTTGCACGCAACAAGTGACGATTGAGACACAGTCAAAGACAGAAGTCTGGAGTAATATGACCTCAGGCATATTGTGTTCGATCAAACGCGCAAAAAATATAAATTGCATTTAATGAATGAATAAGCGTGTCTGTGACGTAAACAAGAATTTTGCTACCAAACTATAGTTTAATTCGTAACCAGTTCTTGACCGTCCCATCTTCCGGTGATCGCTCATTCGTGCGGAGTATACAGGTTTCGATTGACGTCAAAGTCTGCTTTGTTGAATTGTTCGGTTGCTATTTTTAGCACGATAAAGAAGTGGAAAAATTTGTAAAAGTTTCTCCTTTTTATATTAATTAACATTGTTGCGCATTGAAGTGGCAAAAGTTTCAATTACTGCTGTAATAATACCGGAAAAATTCTCTACTTAAGAATTTCTCACTTATTTTTATAATAATCTTCTAAAATAGATGCCAAAAGAATTTTCTTAACTTCAGAGGGAATTCTTGTGAAGAATAAATCAGTACCACATATTCTTAACTTATGAGAATAAATTAGTAAAGTGGAATTTACCTTTAAGAATAATTTTTCTCAGAATTTTTACACGAATTGAAATACATTTCGGAAATATTGAAAATGTCTATATTTGTACAGAGTACACGAAATTTGAGGAATGAGTTCACAGTATATTAAAAATAATGAAAATTGAAAAGATTAGATAGACTCTTATACAAGATAAGACATTGAATATCGCAGTATTTCGTGTTTCTTTGTGACAGATTTTCTAACTTGAACAGTCGTCCTCTTTAACAGTTAATATCTCGATTCACGGGGCAGAGTGACACTTTTTTTTGTCAAATCTTTATTTTTAAGCGAGGTATTTAGTAAAAAAATTAATATAATTCATGCCTAAATATATATTACAATGTGAATATCTCAAAAATTTATATACCTCCGTCATATCGCGATTAATTTTTCTTTTTCTAGCCTTTTTTTTATCTTCTCATTCATCGTCTCATTGATCTATTAAAGTTTTGCTAAACACTGCACTGCGCATTATTTAAACTCCTATAGGTCTCCTTTTCTGAGATAGTCGACAAATGTCTTTTTTTTTGCAAAGAAACGTATTGCTCTCTAGAAAAAGTACAGAAGAGTCGCGGCAGATCGTTAATTTTATCAAGAATTATAAGTTTGACTATGTTTTTAGTTTCAAAAGATATTCTAGAAATATTGACAGAAAGATAAAAATATTAAAAAGATTTACAAAAGTATACATATAATTCTCTTACTTTTAAAACAATTTTTTCTATAATAATACAATGGTATTAGAGAATAAAAAACGCCAATTAATAATCATAAATGTTAATTAATTCGTCGTGGTCTTTAGACTTTTAATAAATCATTATTAAGGATTTACGTCAATCGATTATTTAACGGCAATTCTTTAACGGCGGCACTATAATGGCCGCTTTATATCTCTTCTGCATTATGAATGAGTGTATGACGTACAAACTAATTCAACACGTGTAGCTGCGGAACTGTCCCAGTATTCTTTCAGAATGTCGTTTCTCATAAAAGTTACCAATAATTGGTGACTTCAATGAGCACTCTATTGTTTTGTCTTTATTATTTTGTTATATTGTAATTACATTACGATACGTTATCTTTGATGCATCATCCCATTAGAGTCCCAAGGAAGTCTGAAGTTTACATGACGGTGTATACTTCATTCGAATTAAAAAATTTGTTTTCCAACTTTTTAGTATCGGTAGTGTGGTTCGTAATATTGCGTGTGTAATATCACATCGTCTCTTATCAGAAATAACGTTAATTAACTGTCTTCGACGATAAGCCCACTTATGAAACATCGACACCAGGTATAACACGCAGATACCGTTGTTCCAGCAATAGTGATTGCGTGATGCATTATCAATACTAATAGTTGACTGTAATGAAATCAAGGCTAATCATCGCTGGCGTTTTTGCTGAGCAATAATGCGTAACACGTTAATTAATTTTAAATTTTTTCAATATTTTCGAGGACAACTTGGTTTTTTTATGACGCGCTGCGTACAGCAATTGACTGGGATGTCCTTGACTAATGTTTACATCTGGAATGCTCCAATTTATGTTCCGCGGTCTATTTATGTCATCTATTAGGAGATACAGAAGTCTCTTTCGTTTCCTTTGTCTCTTCTGTTGTAAACCGTCGCGGTGGACAAACGTATCTCTATCTTAGGAGCCATTTAGGTGAGTGTTCGCAGCAGCAATTCAAGACGCGATTCATTTACATTCTGTTAAGAGCGTGTTGTATTGTAATCTAATTCCAAAAATGATGGCAAGAGATTAAATACATTAAAAACAGTCATATTTAATTTCGTCTCCATTAAGCGGCGTCTACAAAGAAATTTTAAGGCGTAAAACTTGAGCTTTAAACTCTAAGCCGTAAGAAATTGATCACAATCGAATGTGAGGAGAATACTCGACGATGATCGGTCAATTTCTTAGTGCTTAAATTTTACTCCTTAAAATCTCATTAGGCTAGGTCCACAACCTTGCTTTAAGAAACCTTAAGTCATAAGCCGAAAGAGATTAAGTGACAATAATTTCTGTCTTTAAACTGATTTTACACAGTCTTTAAGCTTTAACCGTTAGACTTAAGCAATTGAGCAAAATCCAATTCTTACGGCCTAAAAGCATAAGTTCTGTTGTCGATATATCGTCATTTAAAGCCATGGCACGCACTTTCCGTAACAGTAATCATAAGACGAGTCTCAACTAGTTGAAACTCGCCTTATGGATAAGTTACCTGCTATTTCTATTTCCATTAGATTACATAGATCTAAAGCAGTATCCCGATTGGCTCATCGGCTTAAGTTCATATCTTAAGGTTACTGTTACAGAAATTTTTCTGTGGGGGCCCTTACAACTTAAAGCTTACGGCTTACCCCGGATCTACAATAGGGTTTTAAGCCATAAGAAATGGGCGAATCACAGTCGATTATTCCTCTCGGATTCGACTATAATTGGTCAGTTTCTTACGGCTTAAGTCTTAAAATATCTATTGTAGATCCGAACTTACAGCCTCTTAAAGCAAGATTGTGGATCTAGCCTTAGTCCGGATCTACAATAGATGTTTTAGGGCCACTGTCACCAAGCTCAGTTGATCTAACTAGGCCAGTTAGTCCATCGGAATCGACATCAATCGCATTTGTCATTTTGTTTGAAGAATTAACAGATTGGTCAATTCCGATGGATTAATTGGCCCAGTTAAGTTAACTGAGCTTGGTGACAGTGGCCCTTAAGCCTTAAGCTGTAAGAAATTGACCAATTAGTCGAATTCAAGGAGAATAATCGACTACGATTCGTTCTTATGGCTTAAAGCTTAAAATTCTATTGTAGATCCGAGGTTATAGACGCCGCTTTACATCTCACATAGATTTTTTCGATTCCACGTAGCATAGACGGTATTGAAGTTCTCAATCTGATTGTGAGAATGATTCGTTAAAATGCAATGAGAATTCGTACGAACTTTCAATAGTTATTAGACGTTATATCTGCCTACAGCTTTCTAATTTTCTATCGTATAATAAATGACAAAAAGATCGTGATAAGATCAAAGAGGATGACTGACCTCCCTCGGCGCGGATGTTGCTAACATTATGTTAGTCATCGCCATCTGCGTAGACTTTGATCTGTCGATAGCGTTGTTCTCATGTGCAACCTTCGCAACGTAAATGCCTTCTTCCTTAGTCGCACGGAATGGAAAAAGGGTAGGATGGCCAGGGGAGCGAGACAAAAGGGACGCGTCACGGTGCCGGTCAACGGCAACGGACTTGCAGTAGCGGCTTTTTAGCTCAGTTCGGTTCGAGTCGTCGCGGGCGGCGGGTGCATCGCAAGGTGTAAAGCACCGCTCGTCTCACCGTTTCCCCACCGCACCGGTCGCTTCCTGCCGCGGGCTTTGTTATCGGAGCGTATCCGGTGGGATTCTAAAACCCGCGGTGCGTCGCGTATGCTCGGGAGTACGCCGCGACACGTGCGATCGTACGGGTCGGGTGCGTCGCGTCTGTCACTCTTGATCGTCTCATTCGCACGTTGTACTCGTGATCGCTTTGTGCCAAATCCGGAGATGCGCCTCGTTACGTCTCAGGGCTAGCTTCGGTATCCGCGGAGAAGTTTCTCCAACGACGGCAAAAGGAAACACCGCGAAGTCCGACAATAATGTAAGAATCAGTGTGCATCAAAATTATTCTATTCTTCGCTCTTTTCCACGAAAGAACGGCTGCGTTCAGCACTTAGTGATTCTTTAATACGATTGGTTCCTATACTTAGATTTTGCGAAGAACTAAAGGCAAGAACGAATCATATTAAACACTAACTGATTCATTTTCTCTGCTGAACGCAGCCATTATATCTGAAGAGGCGGTTTAAGTTCTGTGATTTTCGCTGTCAGATTTGTTGAAGTGGAACCTTCGTAAGAAAGAGATTATTTTTTAAATGATTCTATAAAAATCTATTTGTGTATTTCCTGGAAAAAACTTGGTGATTTTTTTTTCTGGTTGTGAGTTTTGTTATCGGAACGCAATATGGCGGCTCAAGTGTTTCTTATCGTATAGAATGAATTTCAAAACAATAGAAATAGTTATGTAAAAATATGCTGATAAAATAATAATCGTCATTGTAAAAAAGTCTGTTATGATGATGATCAGACAATCGATCAGAAATTGTTCGTAAAAAGTATGTATTGTCTTGTATAAAATATTAATTTGCAAGTCAATTTTATATTTATATCTTGTTTTTCCTTCTGCTTTACATGTATTTTTATTAAACATGATCTTTTTGTGCCCAATTGGTAGTCGATATTATATATTAATGTTAAGAAATTATAGATAAATGCCAGTTTTTGCGTAAATGTTTTAGCGATCTATACTATATTGATTTTATTTTATTTTTTTTTTAGTGGAATGAAACTATAAATCGATTAGAGTGAATTATATAGATACTGTATTAGAAACTGTAATTAATTATTCATGTTTTGCTTGTCGTATTATACTGCGATGAGACAGCTTAATTTTAATATTTATATAATCATTTTAATTTTTAGTATACACGATTAATTGGATCATTGTGTCCTACACGTTTCTCTTCGAAAAACTAGAACTACTAGAAGTATCAAGTGATCAATTATAACATTTATATAAAATTTATTTAAATATACAATCTTACGAATACTTTCTAAAAATGTTAATGAGGGGCTATTCTCTCTCTCTCTCTCTCTCTCTCTCTCTCTCACCTAATCAGCGAAGAAATCAGTCAATGAAGCAATCGAGCATTCATTATTGAAATAAAGAAATCATCTGAAATCAAACAAAAAAGTATCGTACGCGCGTCTCGAATTGCTTCCGGAAAACAAAGGAAATCACTTTGAAATCACGTTGAAATGAATATAAGAAATCGGAAATCATTTTCATCAGTGATTAATCTCTTTCGGCTATTAAAATATACGTAAGAATCACTTAATAATTTTTGTATATTTGTTAGAGTGATGAAAATTAACCCCGGACATGATCTGGGAAATTGTCGTGTATACTAAAGGATTAATATGAAAAATATGACCAAATAATATTTATACATGGAAAGGACGGTTTTGCTGAAGTATCTAAAAATTTAGCTAGACATAGATCTGAAAATAATTTTGTTGAATATCAAAATAATTATGCAGGATAAGGTGACTAAGAAGACAAAGAGGGATATTAAAAAAAAATTTAGTATTGTGTAATTAAATTTTAATAGATAAACATTTTTTTAATAATAGTTAACGAATATTACATTATTATGTTTGTAAACAACTAACACTTAATGTATAACATCACATGCGATTACAACAAAGATTACGTCATGTTACGAAATTACATTTTATTTTTTTTTTAAGTTGTATTTTATTTCTACTGAATGTATTTTATGGATAATATTTAGGATTTTAAATAAAAAATCATAAAAATTTTTACATATTTGTTGAAAATTATATTTCACATACTTATTATTTTCACTTACTATTTCACATTTATTATTTTTACACTTCAAAGAGGAACAATTTATAATCGTGTTCTTAATTTGGGACAAAATTTGGGACGAAGAGTTAAAATTTAGGACTGTCCCTCCTAATTTGGGAAGATTGATCACTAAGATTTTAAAAACTTGGTGCTAGAATGTTAAAACTTATTCGTATAAAAAATGAAACTAACAAAGACTCCTAATAAATCAAAAGAAATTGGAAAGAATAAGGACAATAGGAGTCAGGCGCAGAAGACGTCACGCAAATAATATACCCATAAAGAGCGTAGTAAAACTTCTTTATTCTACTAAAACTTATTGCTCATCATTGAGATTCTTATATAATTATTTTGATGTCCAACACAAAATTATTTACAGATCTGTATTTAACTAAATTTTTAGATACTTCAGCAAAAAATCGTTCTTTCGATGTTCCGTATAAATATAACATTTTTTCCTTTTCTCATCTTAGTATTTACGATTTATTCTTTTAACATTTTTTTGCAATCTTCCGTGAATCGTATTGAATCATCATAAAATGGGATTCAAAAGAAGTGTAATTTTTTAGAAACTTGCAGAAAAGAAACTTGCATGCTTAAATTATCATAAAACAGAGTAGGTATACAATCTTAATTCTTGATTGTGAATCTTAATTGTCTTGATTCTTGACTGAATTGAAAGAAGCGTAATTTAATTCTTATAGAAAAAAAAATTTGCAAACTTTAAATTTTAAATAGTTTCACGGGTTCTACGTAGAGAGCTGGTATCACAACGTCAGCGAGTAGATTTGCTATCGAGTCAAACTTGCTACGGAAACATAACTCATAATACGGATATAATTTTCTCTTTCTCCCCCTCCCAAAAATCAAACGCTATATTTAACATGTCTTGCGAAGTGCATTGCATCATGTGGGCGATATTGCAGGTTGTGAAAAATCGACGATTACGGAATTTTTTCGCATGTTACCTTCGCGAAAGGTGATTCATCGATCTCGAAACGTTGCGAAGGAAAACGCGCGCGGTTGATCGAACGATTGGCGATCGGCATTTAGAAGAAAAGGACGGAACAATCTCGTTAAAAGATGAAGCATGAGGGAAATTGCTCGACGGCAGAGGATTCCAATGGAATTTTGTTGCAACCTAGGAAGAACTCGGCGGTGCGGCTGCAGATCGTCCCGACGCAGCCGAAGACGATCACGCATCTGCCGAAGAGGCCCCCGGTCGACTTGGCATTCACCGATCTTACGTATAAGGTCCGAGAAGGCCGCAAAAATAGTGAGTATACTTCTATCTTTATTTATTATTGATATCGAATAAAATATTTCACAGTCGAATATCGTCTGATATTGCGTTGTCTGTAATTAAAACTGGCGTGTTTTAACTTTTGATTGAAGCAATTGGGTTAATATGGCGAAATGTTACGGAAGAATTGAATGTCGAAAAAAAAGGAAATTTCTCCGTTTTCTTTTATTAGATCATTGCTCGGGTTATCGTGACATCTTTTCATAATACCACGTAAGTATAGAACATTTCGCACGTTCATGCATTTCGCTGTCTAATGCCCGTGTCACACTATGCATTGGAGATTGAAGATTGCGAATTAAAGATTAGAATTCGACCAGTCAGGTAATTTTAAGTTTAATCTGTTTCGTTCTAATTGGCTGAATTCTAATCCTCAATTCGCAATCCTCAGTCTCCAATGCGTAGTGTGATACGGGCATAACGTGCAACCAAGGAGCGTCTGTCTCTGCTGAGCATATTTAGCATATTTGTTTTCAACAAAATCTGTTGAACTATGAAATTTAGGCTTTATATTCCAAATAGTTACATCATTTTTTAAATAAGCGACATATATAATGTTTTTGCGATTATCATACTTTATACGACATATTTTTTACTGATATTTAAAGAATCAAGATGACTTTATTCTGTTGATTCTTCGCCAGAATGAATCAATTAATTAGAATATATTCATACAATTACAGCTCCTAATAGTATTTTATAGAATTGTGTAGAATGAGGAATCAATTTTTCTTTATATTCCGTAATCGTTGCAATTTAACGAATATTGTTTATCTAAATCGATCTGAGACTTTCGTAATCCAGTCCAATGCGTGACCGACATACTTCAGGTTAGCATTAATTGGATAATATTCGATTGGGCAAGTCGATGAGATTTAAAAAAAATCCACGATAAAACTTGGCTGGTAGAAATGGAAAGAAAAGCTAACATTCAGAGCGTAACATAACATTTAGTATCTAGTCGATTAGGCATTAGCTGGATATGATAGTACATTATTATAGAATACAGTGTAGCGTCACACAAGAAAAAGTGAAACCGCAGAAAGATTATTTTGTAAATTACACGGTATGTGAATGTACTGCGCCCTTGAACTGCATTCCAAATGTTACATTATTCGACTTCAGCATGATGAAGTTTTTCTAGAAAGCATTCGTCTGAGTTCTCGCTATATAATTACCATAATTGCTTACTAAACATACGTAACTAATGGAAATTAGATAGCTTTCTGTTGAGCATCCAGAAATACTCGCAAAGATTACATACATTATTTATTTCCGTATAAAATAATTTGCTTAATTGTGTATTGTAAAATCTTCATAATATAGTACACACAGAGAAAAAGATTTCTTTGGATTTAATAAATTTTATTGTATCCAAATAAATTTGTTATTTGGAATGGTCCAAACAAACCAATGTTTAAATCAATAAGTGCGATTGTTTGAATTTGAAACAATGTATATCTTTGTTTTAAATACATTATTTGTTTGAACAGATAATGTCTATCTTCGGCATTCGCGTGATCAAATTGTACTGCACAAACATAATTGATATAGCATATAATGCTGTTCGTTTAATCTTGTTGTTAGACGTATAAGCCATTGTTTTCGTAATTTCGGCCAAAAAATATAATGGTTGATCTAAGAAGGCAATTATTTGCACGGATTTCTATCATAACCTCTACCATAACCTCTATCAACATATTATATTTTGCCATTTTCAAACAAATAATTTGTTTCATTGTTTGTATTTATTGTAACCAAATAACATATTATTTGATTGAAAGATATTACTTCAAATAATAATGTTATTTCTGTCAAACAATAGAGGTTTCTCGAATGAAACAACAAAATTTTTATTCAAACAAATAATATTTCGTACAAGCGTATATTGTTTCAATAAAACAAATTAACATTACGTTAACATTACGTTAACTTTCATGCTGATTGTAATACAGGTTAATAAATATCTATATAAACACAAATTACAAGTTATTTTCGAAGAGTACAGAAGCGTATTTAATGTCCAATGAAATTATTTTATTGTGGCATTTTGTTTTTATAAAGGGCAAAATTAAAATTTTAAATAAAACTTCCTGTTACAATTATTAATAGAACCTGATGGAATTTCAAAATTGTAATTTTATTAGCTTGTATGATTATTTCGCGTAGATAGAATAGAATATGCAAGGAATTTTCAATCAATATTTTAACGCATCACTGAATGTTCGTGCATAATAATTCGTCATTGGAATTAGAAACGTTATAGATCGAAGCTTTATCTCTTGAAAAAAGAATGAAAATATTTTCACTTTTTTTTTCAAGATTGACTCAATTTTCAGTCTTTTGGAGTGAGATTTTATTCCAAAAGATTTAGAGAGTATGATATATAAAAATAATTTGTAAAAATAATTTGTAAAAATAATTTGACTATTTTTATGATTATTTTATTTTATTGATATATCTATTAGAAATTGAACGATCTATTCACTCTTTTTCTTTCTTTCTTTTCGTTGTTTGAATTGATTTTAATTTTTGGTTTTCTCATTTCTCTGCAGACCGAAATTTATTTTTATATCTTAATTGGTTTTTATAACTAGATTAGCTGTGTATAATTTGTTTTCGAGTTATACGAAAACAGAATAACAGAATATAATGTCGATTTAAAAACTTTTTAGAAGCAACAATGTGTTCTCTATTATGCAACAAAATATCGTTTAACTTATTCAGTGAAAATGTTATTTATCGCATAACTATCTTCCTAGCATCGACTAATTATCCGATATTACATGGTTTTTAAAATGTATCACGTGTTGAATATCCGATGCGATAGCAGGTAATTTCGTTGTTCGAGAATACCCGAGCCGTGAATATCTTTCAAATCATTTACACATACTCACCAAAAAGAACCTCCAGAACGAGTCCAGGATTTTCTTTTTTTTTTCTCCATCTTCTCGTATACAGGAACCAGCTGGTGCTGGTCGTATGATTGCAAACTGGTTTCCGATGACATTGACCGTCGAGTGAAAGTACACTGCTCGCGTGCCAAACACGTCAAAGAAATGTATGTGCAAAGAAGTGCAGCACGACGCAACGGCGTGGCAATGGGCGCGGATTCCGCGTATTCCGCGAGTACAGTCCCGGGTACTCTTATCATCGTGATATAGCACATGAGAGAGATAAGCTGGAATGCGGCGCACAAAAGAGAGACTTGTGAATAGCTCCAATTCATACTTTAAATTAAACATAAACGTCTAGCAAGCTGTCCTATACTACATATTCGTTATGCGATTCACGAACGCAAGCTAAACAATACCACCTGTTGTGTACAGTACATGCTGTATCTGTGCTACAAATCGATAATCTAATTGTTACCACACTTTTTATGTGTTATAGGAAGTCATACCGAACATATATGCACAATTCATTTGCTCTAATGCCCTTTGTACTGCGGTCAGACTATATTTGACACGCGACATTTCGTTACATATTTTATGTGTCATGGGTATACATATATAGGTATAACGTTATAGATTACGTTGTATATTCCGATTATTTATAGACTGAAAACGTGATGCATTTATCTTGCTTTTTTTTCTTATAGCTCGCATGAGAATACTTCCGCAACGAATCGGTCTTTGTGGTACTACATTGAAAAAAAATATGGTCAGTTTTAATAAATATTTAGTTCAATATTGCCAACTAAATATTTATTAAATATAAAGATATATTTATTTGATACAAGAAACATTAATTTGATTTAACAATCATTTTTTTTACTGAACACAAATATTTATTTACTGTAAGTAAATGTTTAGTTGGCAGTATTGAACTAAATATTTATTAAAATTGACTATATTTTTTTTTAATGTATAAAAAGAATTAATTGGAGATTAGAATTGATCGTTTTCAATGCTGTTTATTGAAATTTTTGTTATGATAAAATCAAGTTATTGGAGAATCGCGATGGACAATCGCCTTCATCTCTTTATTTTTATTCGCGTGAGCGCAACCCGACATTCTAATTCATAAGTAATATGAGTAATGTGCATGTGTTTCTCCGAGTTTCCGATGAGGAATCCATTATAAAAGGAATAATCCGACGTGCTCGTTTCTTACGAGTATAGGGTTAGTGATCGCAATTTTGCAGGAAGGCCGATACAGCATGATATCTCAGACGTTTCCGATGTACATCAATTATGTACGTCCGACGTACGTCGATATACCTATAATTTTTGAACCCAAAGAAACACACAAATCTCAATTTAATCATACGCGTGCATCTCAAATGCATCTAAGATTATTTTAGAAAAAGTTTTAGGAAGTGGATGATTTTCTTCAAGAAATGAGATACGTTTCTCTTTAATGTTACTCGAAAATGAGATTTCTCTTTAATGTTACTCGAAACGCTTGAATCGATGTGCATGGCCGATAGATAAACGTACAATAACAATATCGAGCGGTAAACATCATTGGAAAGTCTTTGTTCCGTCTTATCGCGCACGCGAAATAAATCGCTTCACTTGAAATCATAAAATTTTATTTCACCGGCATTATCCGCAGATCATCGTTTCACTTTGGATATTCTCGAAATTCTGTGAAGAGGAATCGCACTTTAAAGTGTAAAAATTGAGTCAGTCTTGAAAAAGAGTGGACCAACTTTTATGCATTCCGTATTCATAATCAGACCTTGTACTTAAGGCTTCCTTAAATTTATCTTTAGATGCTCAGTAGCCAATGAAATAATTCGTGGAGTATCTGAAGATAAATTTAAGGAAGCCTTAAATATAAGGTCTGATTATAAATACGGCATTAATCTTTAAGAGTGCGACTTTGGTTCAGAATGACAATTCACTCTAAAAAGTATCAGAGATTATTTTTGATTTGAATATCAGTCATTCGTTTTTTGATAATTAAACAAAAACATCAAATAAATTATTTGAAGCAGATCACGAAGATACGCGGTATCGATCAATCAATGTCATTATCGTGCTATCGAACGTAAAAGTAAAAATATTCATTGTATATGTAATGCACCAGTAGGTATATCATCAGTGTTGTTGGAACAGATACCGTTCGAAAGATATTTAGATATAGATATAGGTATTGTGTGGGAAAAGTATTTAGATATAAGTATAGATACATTTTTTTACAATTACCTAGGTATAGATACAGATATAAATAAAAAGTATCTGAAAATTTAGGTACCTTTTTTAGGTACTTTCAACAAAAAAAAAGGAAAAATGGGGGAAAAGAGGAAAAGTAGAAGTAATAAGCAACGTAAATTAAATATCACATTTTATTTGTTTATTTTAACAAAACCCAGACTATAACATTAAAATCGGTTTCATTAATAGTTTTAAATAAAAATCGAGTATTATTTAGTTTTACATGCATATGCATATCTACAAAATTGATAAATCATAAAATTAATTCTACTCGTTATCAATTTTTTACCCTTGATTACATAAATTTTTAGTTTTAATGAACAGCTTTAATCATAAGAATATCGGTCTTTAATTAGTATATCAGCGCATAGGTACTAGTACTAGATTGCTAATTTCTGATTGATTTAGTATGCTTTTCAACAAGCGACATAGATGACACGGTATGAGGTACAGTGTACCTTTACATCCTTGTTGTTCGTCAATGTTAAACAAGAATGAGATGATCACTGTGTTATACTGTGTCGCTTGTAGGAAGGCACTCTTAATGGTAGCGACAGTATTTGTGTATAAATACCTTGTATCTATGTATCTAAAACTTAAAAGATACCGTATTAAAAAATAACTAGATACGGATATAGGTATCTCCGCTTATATGAATCTAGGTAATGCACTTAGGTACAGCTAAAGTATCTATTAGATACTGTATCTAGATACTTTTACCTAGATACATTCCAACACTGTATATCATGTCATCTTGGCGCGGGAACTGAAAATCCGACGGCCTTGACAACGCTATTTGGAGTCTATAATACAGATGACTATGTAATTCAAGACATAATACTATTCTACATAATGTTATTCTAGTGATGCTATCTTGTGGAGACACTTCAGTAATGATACTCATCTTCCTGTCGAAGATAAATGTCAATTAAGCACCGGACAATGGCACGTCGTATTTTTTTATATTTTTGTCTCCTTTTCCAGTGATAGACATAACGCTTGGCGGATATTTCAATTGTTTGGATGCTTTCGTAATTCGGCACGGACGAGCAAGAAATATCATTCGTTTAATGTACAATATTATAGAAGAGTCATTGTTTGCTCGGAAACACGTATTACAAATAATTGTCATAGCTAGATAAAGATACAGAACGATATTTCATTATGTTCGATAATTTTTATCTTGGGACACGTAATTATAGGTATGCGTGTATTTTGATGATTTTCTCTTTTAAGATGTCTTATTGAAAATTACCAATGAAGGCTGTCAAGAATATATTTTGAGTTCGCCTATATACTGTTAAAAATGTCATGAAATTTAATGTACTTTTTTTACACAAGTTAATTTAATTTAATGACATAACATTAAATTTAATGTACTTATAATTGAAAAGTATATTTGTGTACATGTACATGAAATTTAGTGTACTTTTCATAAGATTTTATGAAATTTATAGTGTACTTTCCATAAAATTTTATATGGATTTGCGTGAAATTTAATGCATATGAACATTAAATTTAAGTTACTTGCAACTTCATTTTCATTGACAACATTAAGTGTTTTTAATGTACATATTTGCTTCAAATTTACTTCCGTTAAATGTACATGAAATTTGCTATCTTTTTTAAACAGTATATTGTCAAGTCCACTTGTTTTATTATAAAAATGTGCATAAGGGGAATATAACCACATATTACTGATATGATACTGATTGTCGACAAGGTAAACTTATCCACGTATTTAATAAATTCGACCTTTTATATCACGATATATCGCTGATAAATTGGTACCTGTTTAAACAGATTTCTCGAAAAATACGAGTTACATTACGACCTACATTTTTAAAATTCTTATAACGCCTTTAAAGAAATATAACGAGTGTGTTTTTCTCTGATTCAGAGAGCGAGATGCATTTTGAGTAACGATACGACCTAAATTGTTCGCGTGCCTAAACGACACGTTTTAATGTGTGCAAAAAGTATAAAAGAAACTTACTTCATGGAACAATAACTATGTATTCTATTACTGACTTCTACTCTTTATATTTTACTTTCTTTTACAATATTCTCTTTATCATGATCTCTATTACGATCTTTTTGTTCGCAAAAATTCCTACGTCAAATTTTTATCTATTATTGCACCAAGACGATATCCACGTAACGAAACCTGACACAATGACTTATTGAACGTTCAACATCCCTTATCGAATATACTTGCTTGCAATTATCATTTTCCTTGCAGCTGTTTATTAACATTGTAGAATAGCGATGAGGTAAGAGCGTTGAACGCTATCTTGTGAATAAACTCATATTTCCACATCTCGAAAAATTCAACACAGAAATCCTAGATATCCTTTTTATTTTTCTATCATAACAAAATTATTATGTGAATAAAATGTCGATATTTCAATGTCGATATTTTCTTCGAAGAAAATGTTTACATAATTTTTCGTTCTCTTCAGAGCGGCCTGTAGAAAACTTGTAAAGAATAATTTCGTGTATCGATTGTGTAAATTTTGTGTTAAAGTTACCGAAGCAGTACACGAGTACGAAATTATTTAAATAAAACTTTTCGTCATGCTTGATGTTACGATATACAATACATTACGAAATTACGAAATTAGGCTACAAGACTTTACGTCTCAATAAGATGTAAAGTCTTATAGCACTTGTTGCGCGATTGCAAAATAAAATGAAGAAAGTTTAGCACGACCTCGCAAAGATAGCTAACCGGACATGAGAATTTGAGATTTTATCGTCTGTCTCTCTCTTTCTCTGTCTTTTTCTCTCTCTTTCTCTACGAGCAAGCGGAGTAATTTAACGCTGTAAACCGCCGTATGTCATAGCGAGATTTTTGCAACCACTATTTGCGCAATTCGTGCAGCCTCTTCCAGACTTGAAATTAGCAAACTCCGATTCGCCTCTCTTTCTCTCTGCACGTGTCTAGGTCCGACTTGAACTTTGAAGGCTCGTTCATGCATAGTTCATACTCGGTCGACAATATTCTACGTACGTGATCAATTGACGGCAAACAATGGTGCAATTAATGGCACGTGGGTGTTATTACAGACGTAGATATTTATTTTATATTTTTCAGAGAAGCAGTAGTCATCGTAAAATTATACGGATGAACTACGCAGTTACGCCGAGCGAAGTTTGAAATATGTTTTATTTAAATAAAATTTATTAATTGATATCAATTTGATTATAACTTTATTACGAATCTGAATACTCTTGGGAAGTAACTCTTATATTTTTCATATCTTCGTGCAATGCAATAATTTTAGAATAAGTCACGGTGAACACACAACATTAATGATTTCGAAATAATAGCGAAGCATATGTTAGGAACCTACTGACCTACATTGACTGTGTTAGATGGCCTTCGCCAAACACGGTTGATATTTTTGTTTTCTTCTTTCTAAGCTTATGAAATAGCCTGTTTATTAGATAACCGCATATTTTTTCGAGGACGTAGCGTAGTTTTGTTTTAATTAAATTAATTACTGCCCTGTAGCTTGTTGCTATAACTTAAGAAGCATCAGTATGCGGAGGTCATTTCTATATTTGCTTTTCGAGAAATAAAGACCAGGTCAACAGCACTTGCACTTTGCATACTTTGCCTTTTCTTCAAACAAACCGCTCTCTATTCAAGCGATAACGGAACTCGCGTTCTCATTACAACACATAGTCATGTTCTAGAATACTGAGTCACAAAAATGCGATAAAAATTATACAGCATAAATTTTAAAAATAGAAACGTTAATTATATAATAAATGAATGAACCGATATGTAAATACGCAATAATTGTATGTAAGTAGAGAAGGAAGCCTATTCAATCAGGATGAGATCTCTTAACGGTTTTTAATAATAATCTGAAAAAAATTTCTGGTTGAAAATAGACAAATCAGAATTTTTAAGTTATTAGAATTCTAGTTGAGATAACCGGAATTCTGGTTGATACAAATATTTCTGGTAAAATGTACTAGATTCTTATTTTCACCAGAATTATTATATCAATCGAAATTCTAATTATATCTCAACTAGAATTCTAATAAATTTAACCAAAAAGTTCTGATTCGTCAATTTTTCATCAGAATTACTATTTAATCCAACCAGACCATTTTTCTCAGGATATTAATATTATTAACAAAGCACTACAATCTAACTGATTTACGAATAAATTTATTTCTACTTAGTTAATAATTATATCTTTGATTAAAGTTAATTATTAGCATAAATCGAGGTAAAAACATACATTGTTACACGAAATGTCCCTACTTAATCGGTAATAATAGTTGTTGTTCGACCCAATTATAAGGCTAGGTTTACAACCTTGCTTTAAGAGGCCGTAAGCCGTAAGCTTTAAGATGTAAGTGACAATATATCGGCCACAGAACTTATGCTTTTAGGTCATAAGAATTGGATTTTGTTCAAGTCTAACCCCAGATCTACAATAGGGTTTTAAGCTTTAAGCCATAAGAAATGGGCGAATCACAGTCGATTATTCCCCTCGGATTCGACTATAATTGGTCAGTTTCTTACGGCTTAAGTCTTAAAACATCTATTGTAGATCCGGACTAACGGTTAAAGCCTAAAGACTGTGTAAAAACAGTTTAAAGACAAATTATTGTCACTTAATCTCTTTCGACTTATGACTTAAGGCTCTTAAAGCAAGGTTGTGCACTTAGCCTAAGTAACACGATAAATCCGAGTTATAATAGATTCATATAGTAATTTACGATCCGCGATATTAGCGTTTCTATGACATCTTATTATTTAATGTATAGGGTAACGTTGATTTATGAAAAAGCAATTATATAAGATCGTGCCGTATATATTTATGTATATAGTAGTTATACGCGATCATAATATTGTGTACTCAAGCAATAAACGTCATTTGGTGATGAGTTGTCAAAGCGGAATTATCTTACAAGATAATAAATGACCTTACGTTAACTTTGCGCCGAGAAAAACACGGGGAATATACAGGATGTTCCAAAAATCATATATTTCCTGTTTATTACATTGATAGTCATGCGAAGAGAAACGTTAACGAATTTCCTAGAAACAGCAACAATGCCTATATCTGATCAAAACTGGCATACATTTCAAAACGATAAATAATATGGTAATTAATAAAAGATAAAGATTTTTATATTCGTTTTTTATTTAATCTAAAGAAATAAATAGTATCTTGTCCAATGGTAGATAAATCGGATTTATAAGAATTTTCAGATACGTATATACGCGATAAACGTAATAATAAATACAGAAAGAACGATTTTACTAAAAAAAATTAAGTATTCTCTAAAAATTCAATTAAACAGGTCTGAAAAAATAATTTTATTGGACTATCAAATTAATTATAGCGAATATAGGTACATTAAGCTGGTTGCTAAATTGTTAAAATTTTGTGTAACATTGCTCATTATGTACGCGTTTCCTACATAATTATTGTAATGGTTCAACAAAATTGTTTTCAGATCTGTATCTAGCTAAATTTTTAGATACTATTCAGCAAAATTGTTCTTTCCGTGTAATAAATGGATCGTAAAAAAACAATCGGTGATAAAGACACTTCATCGATTATATAATGTTCATAATAAATTCGTACGCTATTTATTGCAAAAAAATCAAGAACTATCTGCGTTTGACATTCAGAGATTTACATACGGTCCGCTTTTGTCGCTTGATCTGAATCCTAGAATTCTCGGGCACTGCCCTGGTATGTATTCGTATTTAAAAGCGTACCGGAACCAGTTCGTCTCGATATTAAAATAGTATTTTATCGTGTCATTATAATTTTATGCACCTTCACGTTCGGTTCTCAAATATTTGTGCATGTATAGCGAGCTACCAGGATGGCCAGGTGGAGGAGATGAATAACATACGTGACAACACGTAGCGTTTATCTTCTTCAGAAAATGTTAAATTGCCACTTTGCGTGCATACGTAATGCTATGGCAAGACAACACGTGAACGTAACGTGGAATGTGTCTTTAAGCGAATATTTCGCTGTTACTTTCGTACAAAATACCTTATCCGGCTGGCCAAATGAATGAAAGTAAACAGTATACTTTTCCTTGCGGAAAGTAAACAGTATACTTTTTCTTGCGGAAAGAATTTTGCTGAAGCATATAAAAATTTAGCTTGCTACAGATACGAAAATAATTTTGTCAAATCATCAAAATAATGTAAGAAACTCAAAACACATATATGATAAACAATGCTACAAAATATGTATATATATTTTGACATCAATTTAAGTCCCATAATTATTTTTATAAAATTATTTTCAGATCTGTACTTAGCTAAATTTTTTAATATTTCAAACTGTTTTTTCTGTAATAGTAATTAAAAATCATTAATGAAGATAAAACATTTTTCGTGACGCTTTTGGAGATCTGAGAAATTAAAATGATCTTTAAATAAGCCTTCAATACCTATAAAATTAACTTTTAGTAATGTATATCATAATAGTTAAAAAATATTCGACTTTTATTTTGTATATATAGCTAAAATTTGTACACTTTTTAATATATTTATATATTTTACTTTTTATTTTATTTTTGTGTCTATTGAACGTGTTAAAGTTTTAAAATCGAAGAACAAAGAACTATGTTTTAAGAGAATCACGTTTTGTCGTACATCGTATAGTCCATTGTTTCACTGATTATGCAGACCGTGACGTGGGAAACAATATGCAAAGTTTTGCGGTCAACAATACATTAATTCGTTCTCGTTATTTTTTCCTTGGAGCAGAGGCGTACGTAGCAAAAGTAGCCTAACTTTAAATCAAGTGTTTCTACATATTTAGGAAGTTGCGATTGCTAAAGCTATTACCTACTTCTTTACTTACGATTTTGAAATAAAAGAATGTAAAATCGAGAGTTGTAAAGCCGGGAGGTCAAGTTATACGACATTCGACTGTGATAAAACAATCTTATCATATCGTTTCTTACGTGCCGTGCATCGAGTCAGATTGATAAATTTTTTTAATACGGTAAACACTATTTCCTTTTGCTTCATAAATTCTGTGTCTACCAGTATATGTATATCATCGCAGAAATAAAAAATTCTTTCTGGATATTGGAATTATAAAATAAAATTACACCGAATGCGTTGTGTGTGTGAAGAGTAATTCATTTTATTTTTCTTTAGCTAATAAAAAACGTGTTTCAAAAACGTGTTTCTTCGAATATATTGAATAATAAGAATAATAATAATAAGAATAATAAATTAATTATAAAAATATTAGAATAATTTTTTTAGTGAAATTGAAACGGAAATTCCTACATTTCAAGAATGTCGCAATGATTTTATATTATTAGTACAAACAAATTTTTTACGATAAGAGAAAAATATTCGCTTGAAAACGTAGAATTTCTTTTGCCACAAGAATTAAGATTTAAAATTAAAACTGCATTTTATTAATGTATTTAATTAGTACCTTCTACATATTATCTGCTTAATCAGGCAGTTTGTAATCAGATAAAATGTAAAATAACATATGCACATTGATTCGTATTTCTGAATATGCGAAGAAAATAACACGTAGAAATTATGATGTCAAGCCAAATCCTTATATAATTAATTACGAATAAAAATATACAGATTATACATACCTATAACCGTTTAATTGTTATTAATAATTTTTATCGTTTTTTTGATCGCTTAATTTCTCTTATTATATATTATATAAATATATATTATAATATATGAATACGATGTATAATGGTATTTGTCTTGGACTTTAATCTATTCTCTTTGTCCGATATCTCCGAGATATATAGGTATTAGTTGTCGATTTCACATAAAAAGCAGAGATTAAATTCTGCCATCTCGGTACAACGGTCAACGGTTGACTGACGCTCGCATAAAAAAAATGTTGAATTCTGATTAATCCGTCAATTCTCGTCAAGAATACCATTAATACATATAGGCCAGTATTTACAGTCTTCTTATATTTGAGATTATCTTAAGTATAGTCTTAAGATGTCATAAACTAATCAGCATCTTAAGACATTACTTAAGATATTTCTTAAAATATTGTGAATACCCTTAATTATTTGCTATTGCAAATACGTGCGTGCTATACATTTATCTTTCATGTATCTTAATCGATGAGTAAATCTACTAATCAAATGAATAAACATTCTCTATCTTTGTTCCTCATTAAGTTACGCATTTGCATTAAAAACATTTGTTAAATAATAATTATTTCATATTTTTCTTTTGAATTCTTCTTGCACAAATAGAAAATACTTTTACTTGTTTATTGGAACTATTACACTGTTAAAAATAAAATGTTAATTTTAACATTTTTGCATGCTCAGAAAGTTCACTATATATATACACATATCTTTATTAACCTTTAGACTGCCGGGAAAGCCACTTTTGTGGCTCTTGAGTGGGTTAAAATACCATTTTTGGTGGCATTTTAAATACTAATTGTATTAAAGATATATATGTGTATGTTGCCCAAAATATATAAAAATATTTAAGTATTGAAAAATATACAAAATAAGTAAAAAATATAAAAAAATAAAAAGTTATAAAACAAGAAAAAAATATTAAAAAATACAAAAAATAAGTTTAAGAACCGAACAAAAAAGAAAAGTCAAAAAGGAGCTATAAACTTTTTACGTCTATGTCGTTAGCTCTGAATAATGCTAAATAAAGGAAAATTCTCTGTATGAGTCTATACGTTTATATTCATTTATGTTGTCAATATTACGTTTAGGGTTCGAGATTTCCTAAATCTATGCTCAGAATTGAAATCAGCGATATCAAAAACCTTCAAACCCAAATACACTATTTCTGAGAAAATAAACATTTTTTATATTCGATCGTACGTTCCTTGCCGGGAAAGCCACTTTTGTGGCTTTGCAAAAATCTTGAAATTTTGCGTTATGTGTATGTTACTTTTATAGAAAAATTTTTGAGGAAAAAGAACCACTATTTTAATGAAAAAATGCCGGCAGTCTAAAGGTTAAGTTAAAATTAACATTTTATTTTTAATAGTGTACGTTGTTAAATAGGAATCATTAAGATTTACCCTTAAATTAAGTGTTCACCCTTACTTTTCACGAATCTAAAAATTCGATTTTTATTTCAGATTCGAAAACAATCCTCAAATCCGTCAGCGGCAGACTGCGGTCCAGCGAGCTAACGGCTATTATGGGCCCTTCAGGCGCTGGAAAGTCAACGCTCTTAAATATCCTCACCGGATACAAGTGAGTCAGCGTGGAGCTTCCACACGATATAGTTACTGCCATTGAAATAATAAAGTAATGGTGCTCTAAAGTGGCGCTAAATAAAAAAGGCGTGCGGGTGTTTTAGGTAAAATATAACCTTGCGCATATTAATCACTAAAATAAGCACACTTGTCATCTTGTTATTATTATATTCGCTCGCAACGTATTATCAGATTGAAATTAATATACATATATTCTCATAGATACAAATAAGCTCGTAGTAGTAGCAGATAAAACGTCATTTTGTTCATTTTCTATTTATTGTTAAACAGTCATTATTGATTGTGTTTCATGATTCATGTGAATGTTCACGATTGTAACGTTTTAATTTTCCCTTACGTCATTAATAATTCTGTTCTAGCAAAAGGTTATTAAAAGAAAGTTGTGCAAGATACCTAAACAATTTAAAAAAACAATTAATAAACGATCCAAATAATAAGGTTCTAAAAAATCACTTTTAATTTAGCATCCATAATGATTTGCATAAACTAGGAATTCATTTTGTTGTTTTGTTAAAGCTTTCATCATAAATCTCTCGATAAATCTTTTACTCTTAAATCTTTTATGAAAAAATTGCTTTTAATTTATCATCCAGCATGATTTTTATAAATTTTATTAGGAATTCAATTTTTTGTCTTATTAAAACTTTTGTCATATTAAGTCATTATTATTCGATATTACTACTTGATATATTATTACAAAGCTCGCATTTTCTTAAGATTTACCGTCAGTTTATTTATTAAAACGTCGAGCAATAGGTATTTCCTGCGAGAAATCCTAACGTTTATTCATATGTCAATAAACAAATGCGACACACATTGAGAAATCAGAGACAATATCCCTTTTGGCTTTCTTTTTACGATAATTAGTATCTCAGCTTTGGAGTTTGTGCTTTGTTATTAAATATTTAGGTATTCAGTGCTGGAATTTATTTGCAACTTTCAGCCGATTTTCAGTTTGGTTCTCGTCCCGATCGGCGTTTAGACTGCGCGAGGATTGGTAAGGTAAGGGACGGGAACTAACTGAAAATCGGCTGAAAGTTGCAAATAAATTTCAGCACTAAATACCTAAATATTTGATAACAAAGCACAAACTCCAAAGCTGAAACACTAATTATCGTAAAAAGAAAGCGAAAGGGATATTGTCTCTGATTTCTTAATGTGTGTCGCATTTGTTTATTGATATATGAATAATAAACGTTAGGATTTCTCGCAGAAAATACTTATTCTAGCACTGATATTCGTAATCATAAACTTCCGGTTTTTTAAAGGTAAGATTTCATCATGTTGTCTCGCCATGACCTCGTCTCGCACTTTCAATTTTTTGTTCAAATCTTATCCAAACGTTTCACTTTCTTCGCCATACTAAGGTCTCACTTTCTTCGGCGATACACGGTATCACTTTCTTCGCGTTCTGTTACATCACTACGAAACAGAAATATACCGCTGTTGATAATGAAAATTTTGCGATAGAAACATCTACGTATATGTATCGTAAATGTTTTTTTATAGTTACATGATAATTATCTGCACGTTATACTGAAATCGAACCGTGAAAACGTTCGACATTATTTTGAAATGACTTAAGGATATATTATATACGTTTTCAAAACAACGAAAAAATTATGAAAAAATTACAGATTATATTAGTTGTTTTGTGAATAAGTAAAATTTATTTTTTATTTATACAACGATTAATTGGTTTATCACGATGTACATAAATCATTTGGAGTACTTAAAGTACTTATATTAAAAAACTGAGATTTTTGTCATTATTGTTTAAAATAATTTAATTTTTAATGATAAATAAAATAAATAAATCATAAAAACATGTTGTTAAATAAAAACATAATGTCATTCATACCAACTTTCATATACATATAATTTAATACATATAATATATTATTATTTATATATATATATATAAATATTAGCACACATTTCCAATTTAATTTACTTTTCAATAATTGTGTAATACATCCTTAAAAAAAATTAATATATTTGAAATATAGACTTTTTATTATTAGTATTGTCTGCAATCAATTGACTACTATCAGAATGGTTCTACTTGATGAAGTAATTTATATAATATGACGTCTACTAAAAAAAAAATTATGTAAATTGCTGTAGAAAAATTCAGGAATTCTTTCTAATTTATCTTGTAACATATATCTTTTTTTTAACATATTATGTCTTGGAATGATGCGAGTAATATAACATACGTATTTATTTGAATAAATCAATGGATTCTGAATTGACTTGTCCAAAAAATAATATAGTGTCTTTTAAAATGCTTACGTCTTTCAATATGTTACAACTGTCGTTTGAGATCTTTTACTTCACGTTCCTGCATCATATATAAAAAAAGATTCCTTTTCATTTGCATACGAATCGAATAGAGTTGTTACGATGTCAAGGCGCGTTCCTGTCTCCGCTCTATTTTGCGTAGAGATTGTACAAGAACTGTTAGCAGGAAACTAACTTGACATATCTTTTTTGCTGTCATTATCTTTAAATCGTACATACAAGGACATTGCACATGACACTTCGGCGAGAAACGTTTTCCTAATAACTGTTCGAACTGGTTTTCGACAAGTATACATTTTATAGAAGTCGACACGCAGATCCGGTCACTAATTGCTTAGCACAACGACGTTGCATGATTGCTTTTTGATCGAGACAGTTAGTTACAGTGTATAAAGCAATTATAATAAATCTGTAATTATATATAATAAATTATGTTGTTTGCAGTTACCGAATTTTTATATCGTAGTCTATTTAAAAAAATATTCTACTGTAATTTAGTTAAAATCCAAAATGTATATAACTATAAAATATAGGAATATTTATAAACGCATATGATGACACAAATGTATCTAACCGATAATACGAATCACTTCCATCCAATTTTGGTTGTCTGTAATCGCGTCTCAAGATCAATTAGCTTTTTGGTATCTTCATAATGTTCGCAGATTCGGTGCAGTCTGCCTTTAAGCAATGTGACCTACGATATACTTGTTGCTGCGTAAAAGTTGTTTCGCTGCTTGTTTGCTTCTTTTCTAAACCGGTTTCATAGTCCGGTACGGTGTATCTACACATGCAAGATATAGCATTTCACGCATCTAACGTTTAAGAATCATTTTACGATATACGTATGGCGATCTAACATTGAGTTTCTATGCGACACGATAAAAAAAATTTATGAGTTATTAATGACTGTATTTTCGGTCAAGAACGTCTATGATTGGCCTAAATCTCTTTAGCGATCGTTGTGTACTATATATCGTTGTTCTGACGTAAGAAGATGAAAGATGCTCTTATATTCGAACAACAAGAATGACGAAGGGAGAGATAAATATAAATCATTAATTCTATGATGCAATATGTAAATTTGTGGGAAATCGCTACACTAAAAGAAAAGATTGGCTGCTGCAGCAAATTAGATGGTAAAATATGGCATAGCACTTTTAATTGGCTGCAGCAGCCAATTAAAAATGCTATGCCATATTTTGCCATCTAATTTGCTGCAGCAGCCAATCTTTTTTTTTTTCAATGTACAACATGCTATTACAAGCAAATATATTTTCCGTGTCAAATTATTTATTAGAAATTTCTTACCAGGACGTCAAGTACAGAAGGCAGCATCACAATAAACGGCCAGGAAAGAAACCTCAGTGCCTTCAGGAAACTCTCCTGCTACATCATGCAAGATAATCAACTTCATATGAATCTAACGGTAGCGGAAGCTATGAAGGTTGCAGCGAATCTTAAGCTCAGCTCACACGTTAATCAAGCGGAAAAAGAAGAAGTGGTAAGCTAATTCTCTTATTTCATCTTTTCCTTTGAACAAATCGTGATTGCATAATAACGATTAAATATAATTGTTTATTCGTGTATACGTAAATATAAAATGCATAAATATTACGTATAAATGAATATTATACATAGTGAAATAGGAAAATTCATCGTTGTATTTGTTGTTTCATCTACTTCAGTGATAGAAAAAGCATTATTTATTAATATTTATTATCCATAAGAATCCGAGAAAATCCGTGTAATTTCAGTTAATTATCAGCATTATTTTTTAACTGTTCAAATAAAAATTTAATCTATTTTTAATATATGCAGTTTTATGTATTATCGATTTATTAATTGACATGTTCACCTATCCTTCTGCAGATTCAGGAAATCCTTGAAACTCTCGGCTTATCTGAGCATCGCCGTACTATGACCTCGAACCTGAGTGGCGGTCAAAAAAAAAGGCTCTCCATCGCTCTGGAGTTAGTGAATAATCCTCCAATAATGTTTTTCGATGAACCTACTAGGTAAGTTTTAAATTTTATGAAAAATACATAATTCAGTATCTTATAACCTTATACATAATTATAACCATGTTTTTACAAATTTAAAAATTAATTCCGCACAAGTCTCCAACATATTAACTCACAATTAGATAAACAGTTATATTGTGATAAAAATTACAATGTATTGACAAATTATTATTCATAAGTGACGTGTAATTTTAATTCTCCGTGTATACAATAATTTTAATTCGAGGACGAATTTTATGACACGATTTGCTTAATGAGAATGGGAATGATAACTAAAGAGAATTAAAGAGAACAAGAAAGTGTGTACAGTATTTAAATAGTGTATTCAAAGATTTGGTTGAATAAATCTCGAGTCTCCTTCAACCCATAAGAAATCCAGTAACGATTTCTTTTGCTTTCTCTAAATGAGACTTACGAGAGAGAAACTTCGCCTTTCCTTAATAATTTCCTTGATCTTCGAATCTTGATCTTGGCACGGCCAATGTCACCAGGAAATCACATTTTTTATAAGATTACGGAAATCAGATTGTGAATTTTTTTTTTAATTTTAATGACCGCGTCATGTAGTTCACGTTGAATTTCTCTTTACAACTTTCAAGGAACTCTCGATACAACGATCAGGCGCGTTCCAGATTTGCAACGAAGTGACTGCATCTTCCATATAACTATATAATGATAAATGTTTACACGAACATTGTATCTTAGAAACTATCACGTCTGTCCGAAAATTGAATAACTTAGATTAATTTTTTAAATGTCTTCTAATTGTTATCGTTCTGAAATCCACATTCTGAATCATGTACTGATATAAAGAGATTACCTATACAAATATCGCACATTTAAAATATCTCACATCAGTCGAAATGAAATACAAAAGGGCATAACGCGCAGCGGGAGAAAGTGAACGATGCTAAATTTTTTGAAACGTTTCTTTCTCGTTGGA
This sequence comes from Mycetomoellerius zeteki, assembly GCF_001594055.1. NCBI lineage: Eukaryota > Metazoa > Arthropoda > Insecta > Hymenoptera > Formicidae > Mycetomoellerius > Mycetomoellerius zeteki. The sequence continues at coordinate 748,755 of NW_017257489.1, forward strand.
GACTTTCACTGACAAGAGACGGTATATTAAAATTTTTGCATTTACAGCGACGCATTTCATTTCACGAATTTGCGATGATTTTAATAAATCAGCTCATCCCTTACAGAAATCTAATATTGGTCAATTTACTAAAGGATAGTAATTACTTATTTGAAGTACTAAAAGTACTGAATAACAGTGCTTTTAATACTTAAAATAATTAATTACTGTGTTTCAGTATTAGATTTTTGTAGTGGGTTTGTCGTGTTTGTGTAATATAATGACACAAGTTAATAAAAAAAATTCCGTATTTTTGTTGTACAAAAAGTTTAAATTCGATTTCCTGGTCTACGTGTATAATATCACGTCCTCCTCAGAATGTTTCTCATTCCTCAACCGGTTCTATAAGAACCGCTCGATATCAGTTTTCTTTGTGATGGCAGAAGACAACGCCATAGACGTAAATCAGACCGGTCCTCTCAATTCTTTCAAGGTCTGTACGAGAACTTGATCTTCCTTTATCTCGCTAAGCGAGAGTAGTTTTTTTTATAAAGGAAGATCAAGTTCTCGTACAGATCGTTTGCGATTAATCACATTGGAGGAAAGAGGAATATTAATACTTCTTCATTAGCACGTATAACGGATATTTTATGCGGATAAAAATATATAATTTTACTCTTTTTTTTATTTTATTATACACACACACCACACACACACACACACACACACACACACACACACACACACACACACACACACACACACACACACACACACACACAAATATATATAATATATAGAATATTATATAATGCCAATAGAATTCTACTTTTTTACGCTGTCATAAATATGCAGTATACTAATATAATGAAGAAGAAAGTATAAGTATAATGGTATACTATAATGGTATACTGATTAATTTTATTTGATTGTTTACAGCGGTCTGGACTCCTCGTCCTGTTTCCAATGCATCTCGTTGCTGAAAACTCTGGCACGTGGCGGCAGAACGATAATTTGTACAATTCATCAGCCTAGTGCGAGACTTTTCGAGATGTTCGATGCTCTCTACACGTTAGCCGAAGGTCAATGCGTTTATCAAGGTTCTACATCACAATTGGTGCCTTTTCTAAGGGCAATTGGCCTCAATTGTCCGAGCTATCACAACCCAGCATCGTTTAGTAAGTACTTTTAAATAAGATTATTTTAATATAACCGTTTTATATTAAAACAAAGATAAAGGGCAATATGTGCTTTCAAAAAATTTGCTTCTACTTTTTTTTATTTATAATAGATTAGTAATTTTCTTTCTTATGCAAATATTTATGGTATGATATCTGATTTACTTTATAGTCATTGAAGTGTCGTGCGGCGAATATGGCGACAATATCAAGAATTTAATTAATGCGATAAACAATGGCAAATACGATATACGTGAAGGATATCCGTTCCCCGAGACGAAAGAGGGAATGAATAATTGCACTGCTACGACGGGTATATTAAAGAACAGCGATAACTTGGACAAAACGAAGATCAAAGACAAGAACGATATCAGTAATCTGCAGGAAAAATTCCCGGAGCAGAAAAGCGAGATTAGTAATGGAAGACTCATTCATGGCTACGCTACAAACGACATTGCTAAACAAGGTAACATTTTTTTTTATTATATTATATATAATCTCGGTAATGATTGTAACATAACAACTCTTTTCAGTTGTTTATAAATAACTTCAATTAATATAATTAAATACTTATAATTAATATAATTAATATAATAATTTCTGTAATTGCGAGTTAAGCTTTAACCTATGCACATTTTAGCGTTGGATGTGGCAATACCAATGGATTCGGATAAGAAGGACAATGCCAACATGGCTCTGCTCGATGAATCAATCATAGTCACACCCGAGAGATATGCCACATCCGAATTCAAGCAATTCTATATCATTTTGAAGCGCGCCCTACTTTTCAGTCGTAGAGATTGGGTAGGTGTTTGAAGAAAGATCACTCGCCTTTGTAACGCGGGTTTTATGATATTCACAGCTTTAACGTTGCGCGATTATCTATGAAATATTCATCATCTCTAATGTATCTTCAAATTTTTAAATGTTTAATTCTAATATTTCTCTAATATATTTGCAGACTCTCATGTATCTCCGACTTTTCGCTCATATTCTGGTGGCAGGGCTAATCAGCGCACTGTATTACGATATCGGAAACGACGGCGCCAAAGTACTTAGCAATTTGGGTTTCTTGTTCTTCAACATGCTGTTCCTCATGTATACTTCCATGACAATCACAATTCTGTCCTGTAAGTCGCTTGTAATTTATGCTATTATCTCGTGATCGCGAAGAGCAACTGTCATTGATACATTATCCTTATAAACCATTTACTTATTTCTTTTTTTTTATTTGCAGTTCCGTTGGAACTACCTGTACTTTTGAAAGAAAACTTCAACAGATGGTACTCTCTCAAGTCGTATTACTTGGCGATTACCATTTCGGATTTACCTTTCCAGGTAAGATTTATTGGCTAACGACAGAAAAGAAATGACACAGTTGTTGCACAACGAATAAATAATTATTCTCTCGTCCTTTGCTTTTCAGACTATATTTTGTATATTGTACGTTACCGTCGTGTACTTCCTGACGAGTCAGCCAGCGGATATAATGCGGTTCTCCATGTTCTTGGGCACCTGTTTATTGATATCTTTTGTTGCGCAATCAGTGGGTCTCATGGTCGGCGCAGCGATGAATGTGCAGAACGGCGTGTTCCTCGCGCCAGTAATGTCGGTGCCTTTCCTCCTCTTCTCAGGATTCTTCGTCAGCTTCGACGCGATTCCGGTCTATCTACGATGGATCACATACCTCAGTTATATCAGATATGGTTTCGAGGGAACCGCTTTGACCATTTACGGCTTCGGCCGAGAGAAATTAAAGTGCTTTCAGGTAGGTTTAATCGCTGCATTCGCAATATTGATCGTTGACTACGACAGGCATTACTGAACTTTTGTGCATTTTAGGTATATTGCCACTTCAAAGATCCGCAGACGACCCTGGAGGAATTGGACATGCTTGACGCTGACTTTACTTTGGATATTCTCGCTCTTCTGCTCATCTTTGTCGTGCTGCGAATTGCTGCGTATCTCTTCCTGCGTTGGAAAATTAAGACCGTCCGATAGATCATCAGTATGTATAAACCTTGTAAAATTAGATGGTTGCAAGTTGTGCTGGTTAACGCAAGTGTTACCATCTATTGCGTAGAACCTCGCAGGCAAAAACGAACATATTTTTCGTAATCTCGTAAAAGATATTTTAAAATGGCGATACGAAGACTCGGTTCCAGCGTTTCGCGACATTAAATCAAGATACAAGGAACTTTATGCGGAAATCATGATTTTCGCAACTTCTCGGTGAGAACTCTCGCAAAGATAACTATTCATTGTCGAAGAGACATTAGTACATTTCGAAAGTATCACGAAGTATGATCTACTTTTTGTCGCATTTTAGGGTTGCTGAAGTTTAGTTGATAGTAGGACCAATACTAATGTAACTTATTTATATCCTTAATTTAATAACGACGACGGCCGGTAGTTACGATTGCAACATTTGTTCAGGGTACTATTCTATACTATATATATATATGTGTACACGTATACATATACAGGATGTCCGGTAAATTTTATGAGTACAAAGCGCTTATATGTAAATAGCGAGCTAAACAGTCGAAAGTGGACTTTTCGACTCATTGTCAGTTTAGTCCGCTCTACTTACATAGTAAGCGCTTTGTCAAAACTTACCGGACATACAGGGTATATTTCGAATATACCCCGTATATTCGAGATATACTATCTTCCCTTTTTTATTGTGTCAGTACTCTCTAAATCTTTTAGAGTGAATCTCACTCTGAAGAGTGAAATCTCATTTTCAAAGATTGAAAATCACTCTTTCAAGACTTTTTTCAAAAATAAGATTCCACTCCAAAGAATTTACAGAGTATATATATATTTTTGTTAGAACGCCACCAAGCATTAATCTTGAATTTATGGTCAACTAAAATTTAAGCATTAAATTCAAGCGTAAAGTCAGCGCGATGTGATCATGCAGTGACTTGAGATATTATCAATTATTTGAAATATATGGCCAAAAATCTGGAATTGTTTTGAATATCAGTCGAAACAAAATAATATTTAAAATATATAATCTTGAACGTATAAAAAAATCTTTTAAGAATACATCTTTTTTTTAACTTCATCTCAAAATGTCTTTGGACAAAACAGTCTTATTTTTTAAAAATCATATCCAGATTTTCAAACATTTGAAATGAAAGATTTTTTAGAAGTTCAAAAATTTCAAAACTTTCAAGATTCTTCAAGTTTAAAAAAATTTTTTTCGTATAGTATTCAAAGAAATTTAAATCAATTTAAAAAAAAATTTATTAATCGTTTAAAAAATTTTCAAATGAATTCAAATGCTTATTACTAAATTGTGCGGCTAAACGAAGGGATCAACTCGCGCGTGATCCTCAAGAGGGTCTTATTAATTGCCCTCAATTGTGCCTACTCTTTGTGAACAGACACGAAGCCTTAATCAATGATGTATTTCACGAACGACCACTCTATTTTATATGATGGCTGTGAGCTTCATGATGCAAAGAAAAAGAAAGGAAGATCAAACGTGAATAATTGTGTTCTTAAAATTAAGTTCGGATGAAACGACGAACGTCCGAAATGATTTATAAGCGCACGAATTTATATATGTCTTGCCAGATTAAGTTTACACATTGAAGATCAGATGTTTTTGATGCTTTACAAGGGAAAGGCGGTTCTATCAAACTGTTAAAATGGGTGTTTACGAACTCCTGTAAAACATTCATAGTCACATTCCTAAGCAGAACAATAAGTCACGATAACATCAAATCAAAATGACATTAAAATGAATCGTAAACATGATCGAAATGTGATTGAAAGTTATTTTTAATCATTTTGTCATCATTTTAACGACTTGTGTTTTGCTTAGGTTTCGATGCCGAAGATAATAGCGAGCAAATGTACATAAAGATATTTCTTAGATAACTTAGAATAAATAACGGCAAATAAATTCTTTCCGCGTTACTCTGTATCAGTGCTCAGAAGCTGATGCAAAAAACAAATTTTTATACATTTTCGAAAACAAATTGTTAAATTATTAAGTTCATTTATTGTTGTATATGAATTGTTACTATGTTTCATATGCAGAATGCAGGGTTGACAAACGTTACTTTTCAGTAACTTTGTCGTTACTTTTTATAGTAAACAATTTGATGACGATGTTGCAATTTTTTATGACGGTAACATTAACTAACTAAACGCTAAGGTTGTACTAAGGTTAGAAAAGTCACTTTGAAAAGTAACTTGTCACTATTACCCGTTACACTGAAAAAGTTATAAGTATAACGAGTAACGCGTAACGTTACTCGTTACTAAAAGTAACGCGTTATAAATTAGGAGTTATTTTTTTCAGTAACGATTGACTTTTCTAAACTCTGATGTTAGCATTACCATCATAAAAAATTCGCAATGTCGTTACCAAATCGTTATTATAACAAGGTAACGATCAACAAAGTAACCTGTTACTTGCCAACCCTGACAGAATGTAAGATTACAAACAAGCATAAATTAATTTTTCTAGTGTTAAATCGTTAAGTGATATAAAGAATAGAATTTCTAAAGATGGGAAAGGAAAACAGCAATTTAAGATGACTCTATGTCGTTGTAAATTAATATATAAAATTCTTATTTGTATATTTTCTTATCATCTCACCAAAGTTAAGGATTTGAATCAACGATTTACAAATATGAATACGTATTAATGCGATTGCGGCGCTCAAATGGATAAAGCAATCCTTACGATATACATGTGTATTTTTACTTAAATGAAACGAACAATAATCAATTGATATAGCATAATCGATTGTTAATATAAATATACTTTTGTAAAACAGGTGCGTCGAGATGTACATGTATCTACAATTATGCCGAATTGGCATAATCCTTACTATAGTTTACGCTGTATGTACAATACGAATAAAATATGCTTTTTGTAATACGATAAATTTCAATTTTAATAATCTCTATCATAATCGTTTTTTTATTTATTTTTACAACCCATCATACTAAACACTAAATTTCTTTATTTACACAGAAAGAACGGCTTTGTTGAGAGAGTTCCGTTTGCCTACAAATTGATTGCCTACAGCATCGTTTGCCTATACTATATTTGCCGACAGTTCGTTTGCGCACAAAAATTATTGCCTACAGCTCGATTGCTTACGAGTATTATATGCACAAATATAAAATTAAGTAAAAAAGGCATGTTTGCATACACGACACTATTACGCACAAACTGCAATGTACTCGTATATACATAATTATTGGCTACAGATCGATTGCCTATAAAGATTTTTGCAAATATAAAAATTAAGACTAAATTATGTATGAAAATAATTTGTGTTTTTATATCAGTGAATTTGTATTTTGAAGTAGAAAATTTGTGTTTTTAAAACAGAATAATGCTTGTAGGTAATCGATCTGTATAGGTAATAATATGTGTGCAACGCAGTTTGTGAACAATAGTGTCGTGTGTGCAAATGTGTTTTTTTTCTCTTAATTTTATGTGTATCTGTGCGCAATAGCGTAGGTAATCGAGAATTGTAGATAATAATTTTTTGTGCAAATAAACTATCAGCAAATATAATATAGGCAAACGGTGCTTTTAATATTGGGCAAGCGTTCTATTATCTGCAATTAATTCACAAGATTTATGTACCACAAAGGAGAAATACATTACATCTTATGACATATAATATGACTGTCAGTGATGCGATAAATGGATATTACAGAACAAATCTCAAAGAGTAAAATGTATAAAAATTAATATGTACGATAATACGTCAACTTTAAACACCACTTACTTAAAGTACGTCTTTTAAATAAATTTACAATTACTGTAAAAAATTTATACTTAATTAATGTTATCTTTAATTAATATCGTGGATAAAAAATAATAATAGTATTTCTGAAACAAATTGTAAATGAAGCGTTTTAAATATAATTGCTTTGCAATCTAATTTTCTTTGCATGCAAAAATTTATAGCTTATAACACTGTAAATTAGTGTCACGGATGAAAGATAATTAGTCGAAAAACAAATCATATCATTACGTTTGGGTAAGATTATCTTAATGGTTCATAATCATACGTTACTGATCTATAAGAACGTGGAATTTCTGTTTTATTAATGATCTCTGTATGCGTGTGTGTCATTAAAGATACATGAAATTATCAAGAGCTATTATATAAGTATAAATCTTGTGTGTGTGTGTGTTTGTGTGTGAATCGACTATTAATTTTTAACATTCACGTGAATGATTACAAAGAAAACATGTTATAAACCATTTCTGGATTATCATTCGGAGTATGCAGTGTTTTCAAATTGCGTATTTAAAAAATCTGTTTGTTTTTTCTTCATACAAATTTCTTATAAAGAAGAACAGTAATATAGTTAATGAATGAATAAATGTATAATTAGCTATATATATATATATATAATATGTTTATAAGAGCCGATATACAATAAAAGATCTTATATACCTTTTATAAGAAAATTTCTCTTTCTCTCTGAAAACTATAAGCAAAAAAAGAATATATTTGAAATACGTGATGTACAATTTACGAAAATTATAATACAATTCATTGTATGCAATATACTTTTCATTAACAGGCATTATGCAAAATAGAACAATGGAAAATGGAATGGATTTTATTTGCAGATATAAGTATAAAAAAATAAAGTTTGTCAGTTTCTGCATTGCTTCAATATAAATTATAAATCATACTACTTTTAATAAAATAATCAAAGTTCTGACATTTTGCAAATTAGTCACAATTATGATATTAAATAGTAATTAATAAAATTTGCATTATACATAGTGCGCCCGTTAAATGGGACTGATATTTTCTTCTAAATTAACCTTGGAGCTTGTTATATTGATCACGTTTGATCTTGTTGTTTTTCCTACATGGCTCTGCGTTGTTTTAGTCTGGAGTAATAGTTTAAGCGTAAAAAATATACGATAGACAAAGAGTCGACTGACTGTCGTATCGTTTATGGAAAACAATTAAAATTGTGTCGGATCTACGTCCGCGGATATACCTATTCGTTGCCATGGACTGTTCATAAACGACACGATACTCAGCTAAAACTTTGTCTATCATGTGCTTTTATCCTAAATGTTAAGACATATTTGTATTGTTTATGATGAAAATGGAATTGCGTAATATCGCACAATAATCTTTTTTTAGTAAAATGGCGATATGACAAAAATGTTTGCTAAAACATCGTTTACATTGCGGGCAAAAAAATATATAGCTATGTGATATTAGTGTGATTTTAACATAAAACTTAGCGATAATGCTATAACAATGTGTGAAAAGTTTCAACTTTTTTTGCTGTAACATTATCACCGAGTTTCATTAAAAAAAATAACACATTGCTGTGTAATGTGATTTTATTTGCGTTACAAACGGCACAAACACTTAAGAGAATTCTAAAGTGTTTTATTGATTCAGTAGGATTGATACCTAATTTACATGTAATTGACACGTGTCAATGACACATTACTACACACTATTATAATATCGTGCATATACATATAAATTTTTTAACTAACTCTAATCTCTTATATTAGATATCTAAGCTAATTTTAAAAATTCAACATTGTGTTTGTTCATGTAATTCCTAGACCAAACCAAGATTGTTTTTCACATACAAAGTACAAAACTTGTATATAAAGCAAATATTGTTGCGAGTTGTCACCAGAAGCTGATAATAAAACTACAATTTTCCAACTTTTTTCGTTTTTAACATAAAGTCGACTGATTTGAACTACATTATTGTTTATACTTTAATTGTGGAAAAGGATTTTTAAATCTGTGAAGGCAATTAGAAAAATATTTGAAAAATAATTGATAAAACAAACGACTATAGAATCTTTTTTATTCCAAACATATACGGATACGCTTTTTTGATTAATTAGTTTGATTAATTAATCATTCATGGATTTTTGTTTAAATTTTATTTTTGTGATCTTCAGTTTAAAATAACCATTCATAGCTTTTAACTATCTATCGATATCTACAGTTAGTTTTAAAATTATTATTTTATTTATGTATTTATTATTTGAGCGCGAGTCCTGGATTCGATCCCAGTTATAGTAATTAAAATATTTACGCTCGTGTCTTCTCTTGGAAAAGGTCCGTAACTTCCCGAGAGTATCCTTAATACAAAAATACCTCTCGAAAAATCCGCCGTTCGGAATTAAAATTAAAACTGTAAATCCCACATGTTCGTGACAATAGAATAATCAGCGTGGACACTACAAGCATATGAGAGAGGTGTAACGCAGGCCAGAGGCCTAACTTAAGAAGAAGAAGAAGAAGAAAAATATTTATTATTTGGTTAAGAAAGTCTGTAAATTGAAACTATCCCTTTGACATTTTGCATCAAAGTTTACTTTTATACTTGATCTACATCTGGTGCTTGTATTAGCCTTCTTTTCTACCGTATTACTGCTAATATAACTGAAACGTTACAGAGCTTTAGAGCTATATTATAATAGGGTCGGTTGTTCTATCTTCAGATAAACTATGTGATAATTTTCTACTGAATAAACGAAAGAGTAAAAGAGTAAGAATATAAGAGAGTAAGAGAGTAAGACAGTGAGGTAAAGTTTATCAAAAGATGGATCAATTCAGTTTAAGAGCGTAAGAGAGCAAGAAAGACCTTGAGTTGAAGTTTTACTCAAAGTTAAAACAACTCAGCCTTAGAATTAAAAAAAGATGAAAGGATTAAAGTCAAATTACTGAAAACAAGTTGCAAGATTACTATATAAAAGAAAAAAATATTACTTAACGAGTGTATATTACGTCAGTTCGCTCTATAAAGATTTACGCCGTGAATATCAGTAAATTTTCACATCTTTCATGATATCTACGCGATTTTTAAATTTATAACGTTGACAATTGCTCGATAGTGAGAAGTGTGCGGTGTGAATATTTTGATTACGTATACTTGGCTAATTACATTTATCTCGTATCTGTTTTTTATTAAAAGGAATGTAATATTCGATACTTTTTTTATGCACTTGGCGTTACATTTTTTCTTTTTTAAGGGGTTACACCACTTTGGACCTTTAAAAAGAAGGCTATTTTTGGAAATTTTTTGTGTAAAAAGGATAAAGTAAATTAAAAATATATAAGGAGGCATTCATTATACATGTATTGAAGTGTAAAAAATTTTTTTTTTATTTTTTTAAAGAAAATGGCAGCACTGCAATTGATTGAAATAGATTGGTTTTCAGCGAGTCCGACGTATAAGATTACTACGAAACGGTTTAACCTAAATCAAAAAACTAAAAATTTTTATTTTTAACATAACATTTACTAAAGAAGTACGTACGTTTTCAGAAATATGCATTTTTGTAAAAATGGTGAACATTTGAAAAAAAAAAACAATCATTTTTGACCAAAAATTTTGCATTAAAATGTTAATAATAATAATAGTTTATAACTAATCGTAAAAATAATAGTTTATAACTAATCGCTACGTACTTCTTTAGATAATTAGCAAAAGAAGATTCTCTGAAAGTTTCAAGTGAATCGAAAATTGTGGAAGTTATGTACGCCGATTTGAAAAATGTTTTGAGAAAAACGCGTTTAAATCGTGAAGGGATGCGCTTCAAAGAATCAGCTGTAACTTTGTAAATACTTCGAATTTTCCATTCCAACTAGCGAGGTTATATTTTTACATGTATAAACTATTATTTAAGCGAAAAAAAAATTTTTTCGATTTTTTCAAAGTTTCAAAGTGATATAACCCCTTAAAAAGGTTTTTTTAGATATTATTATTCTTTAAATTCTCTTGAGTGAAATCTCTAAGGAGTGAAAATTGTACCAGTCTTGAAAAAGAGTGATTCAATTTTCAATCTTTTAAAGTAAGTTTTATTCTTCCAAGTGAGATTTACGCTAAAAATTTTAGAGAGTGCACGCACATAAAAATATTTCACACAATGATTAATCTTTGATATATAATTTGAAGTACAATCAATGCGAGCGAGTACAATCAATGGATCGAGTTTATTGGATGTAGATGCGATTCGTAAGTATATTAATCAATTAAACTTTAAAAATACGTACGATTCAGAAATAATGATTAAGCATCGTCTTCTTTTTTCGGCTAATAATAATTGGAACTTTGCGAAAGAAATAAAACAAAGTCCTTTGACCTAATTTTGTTAAGTGTCGAAAAATTAAACAAGATAAGCAGCTCTTTAGCAATACGAGTACTTATTTGTATAAGAATTTATCGATGAAGAGCGAGCCGCAGTTATTTTAGAATAATAAATTTTTATCGATAATACAACAAAATTAGCGCCGAGACACTATCGTGTCTCTGATATAAAAACGAAAATATCAGGGCCACTTTTTAAATAAGGTTATTCTATTTTAAAAGTTATTTCATAGCAACAGATTGCGTAGTATATTTTATAATTATTTTAAATAAATCACGTGATTAATTCTCTGTCGTGATAAGAACACTCTCAATATATACGCTTACGCATAAGATAAAAAGAATTGTAAGTGAACTCATATTGTCACAGTGATTTCTTCCCACGTCTGATGGCTTTAATCGGCTATATCTATAATCTAATTTTAACTCGTAAAGTTCGTAATATCTTCTCATAAAACTTGTAAGAACTTATAACTGATATTATAATTCTGTTCGTATATACTGTAAGATGTACGATCTCACACACACACACACACACACACACATTCGTAAATACGCACAAAGTTATAAATACAATATTTGTAAGTTCTTACAAGTCTTACGAAAACATGTTATGAACTTTGCTAGTTCTGCTTAGAATTGACCCGTTAATCTTTAATTTTTTTCTCGCGCATATGATGACTATTGGAATAATAAAAATGAGAGGAAAAGAAGGAGAATGTATATTGCACTTATGACTCGATCGTTCAAACGATTTGCTTATTTTGCTTACGACATTTTATTCGAATCTAACAAACAGACTTTCTTGTACCACTGAATCAGAAAGAAATTTACTTACAAAAGGTATATTTATAATTGATAAGTTTCTGATTCAATGGTACAATAAGGCCTGTTTGTCAGATTTGGATAAAATGTGCTAAAAAAGTTTATTTACTTATTAATGAATAAACTTATTTCTGATTCAGTACAAAAGCCTGTTTGTTAGATTCGGATAAATTATCGTAAAATTAATCGTTCAAATGGATATTCAGTCACAAGTGAGATACATCAATTTCCCCTTTTTCTTCTCTCATCGTTGCACTCTTTTCATCATTGCACGATACACTTTGTGCGTACTTCCTACACTAGAATCGCCGACAACGCCAATTTGGCTCCGCTGATATTAAAAATTGCTGTAATTTTTATAAATTTCCGTATTGGCTAACAGTTTTCCTCGACTTTTCATTTTAGAAGTTTGATTTACAAAAAAAAATTAATTAATTCCACTCATGTTTGCACAGTTTATTTTTATTTTCACTGTAAACAATAGTGTATCCAATGCCGGCGGTTCTAGTGTTTAATTCTTTATGCAAATTAAAGATTAAAATACCATTAAATGTGGGAACAAGTCTCACCGTGAAAATTTAATTTTATCAGAGTTGATAAAAACTAATGCTTTTTTTAAAGAATAAAAGATACTGTGTTTCTTCTTAAATATGTTTTTAATGCTTCAAATATGTTTTAAACGGTGTTATAAAAAAACATTTAAAACATATTAAAAACATCAATTTAGCATGTTTTAAATTGTTTAAAACACGTTTAAAACATATTTTTTACCAATCCTGAATTTTATCCTGAAACGCACGATTCTAACGATCGATTTGAATTTTGTAGGAGGCAAAATGTTGCGGGGAGCTGGCTGCGAAAGAAATCGATATTCTCGCAATGGTGCCGAAGCAATAGAATTCAGAAGCCATTTCGCCCGTGCTAAAACTTCGCCTTTATTTCCACTCGTTAAAACAGAATTCGAAATAATTTTCGAAATAACTTTCGAAACTTTTGAAATGTCGAAAATATTGACGCCTCGTTCGTTGAGATCTCATCTCATATTTCGGTCGCGCAAGCTGCGAACTGACACCCACCATGCTGTATGCAGTTGTCTCTGCGGCGTAACGAAGAGAGGCTCATGCCGTACATATACACCAACAGGGAGAGATATAGCTGGTGCGGATCGTAAGCCAAAGTTATTTCCGAGTCAGTCTACCGTCGTTGCTGGTGGCGGTAAGCTGATTCTTACGTTCTACCGCTAGTAGAACTCCTCTATCATAGTAGTGTGATCGTGTCAATTGACGAACCGCGGCCAACAACGTGAGTTATCCGCGAATCATCAATACTACCGTATTCCCTGCAGCAATAGAAACACCGAAGAGCGCAAAAAATCGGAGTAAAAAATTGGAGCATTCGAGACGAGACCGTAAATGTCAATCGACGACCCACGATGTGCAGAATTTTTCACATACTTTTGAAATATTCCTTTATCTGCAAACTTTTTCAGTCAATTTGAAAATAAATTTTCTTCAAATGCTGAGCGACCAGTAATCTTCAAGTTACAAATAATTGAAGTTTGAAGATTTTGAAAAATTATGGTTCGGACATTGCGAGTGAATATAACTACTTTATTTTTTATTTAACTTCATTTGAATTTGAGCAGAATTGCAATGGTTACAAAAACAGTTGGAATTAATGTGCAAAAAGACAGAAAAATAAAAAAATTTGGAGCGGAGTATTTAGCACAAAATTTATCGCATTTTCAATTTTTTACGCAACAGAAAAGTTAATAAACAACGAAGACATAATAATTGAAAAATAAAACAAAATGTGTAGTGTAGGATGTATTAGAAAGATAACGACCTTTACACTAATATGTCTATTTCTTATCTACATTATTTTTTTACGTAACTTCTGTTATCATTGTGCTGATTACATACATTAACGCTGATTAAGTACGTGGTTAAAAAAAAATATGATAAAACGAGCGTGACATTTAGTGTTGTATTAAAACAAAAGAAAATGATTGAATAATTTGAATTTAAAATGAATGTAAAAATCGTGATTCTGATTAGCGCGAAGAATTTGAAACGTAGAATGTCATGAAGTGATGCATACCGGAAACACATATATAAACAATTCTAATCTTCGCGACGCCGTTGATTTCGTGCCTATGATTACGATACGCAGAAACGAGTTTTTCTGAAACCACACAATGTCCAACGATAGAATCAGAAGGAAGCACAGTCGTTGCAGCTGACGGGGTTGACACTTGAGAGAAACGTCGTTACCCTCACCTTGGTCGTAGCGAATTGTAAATAAATCAAGCCCTTCAATCGCAATGCGTGACTAAAACTGGTAGTTTGATTGGCAGTGAATCAACCGTGGAAGGTTGAGTCAGTCTGACGTGGCTCGTTAAACCGCACGATCGTATTGTATTCCCGTCGAGCTAATTCTCACATCCGGAGTGAAAAATGAAAACAGGAGGACAAAGAGACGCTTTTGTGAAGACTTTTATAAAAATTTAATTTTGTAAGCACTTTCGTTAATTGTACTTCAACGTGCATGCAACGAGACTATTATACGTTCGAAATTGATATCAGGTTCCATATAATAATAAGTTGATTGTATAATATAAATGTGAGAAACGGAAAAATTAAAGTTTAGAAGTCTCCCAAGAGCCAATTATTTAGCTCTTCTTAATCTCTTTTTCTAAATTTAATGATACATCCTATCGTCATCTAATGCAAGCGCAAATACGTGCTTACTTTTATTAGCTATAATTTACCGACCGCTCGATCGAACACTCGCACGGTCGAAGTTCAATGCGCTGTGTTTCCATAATGGCGCATGCGTGTAAAATTCCGAGTGACTGTCGTTCACCTTATTTATTACGTTTTACGCGTAGCGGTTTACACGTGTCATGAGTAAAATCTACATAACCGTTGTCAAATGTAAAAAAAAATTAAAAACTAAAGAACTGAAAAGTATCGGAAAGAAAGAACGGTACGTCTATTTTCTGGAAAAGAAACTTCTGGCATTCTGAACAATGTAACAAGCATGCTATTATAATTCGCTAAAGGTGTCATTTTATGCAGCTAATAAAAGATGACGTTTTACCTCCACTGCATCAATTTTCGTATACAGCGAAGTTAAACTCAAAGTTCGATATTCAACTAATAGCGAAATACTGAAATACATGAGATGACATGTCATGTCATGTTCATGGAATTGTATGTCTTCCAAGATTAATTTTGGGAGTGAAGCAAAGAAAAAACTATATTCTCGCTACGATTTTTTAAAATGAGTGCTATCTAGCACTTTTTCTTTTTTAATAATTGTATATACTAGCAATTGCAACGGCTATGTGTCGCCTCCAAATCTCTGCTGCAGCTGTAGCTACTACTATACGTATATTCTGTTATATACTCGATGTATTCATTTTTATAATCCATTTTTATTAAAATGAATTAAAAGCTAGCGAAAATAAATGAATTCTTCGTTAGTTTAAAGCCAGTGAAGATACGCTCCATGAAAAGGAAGCAGGAGTAGAGCGAACAGCTTTTGAACCAGTGGTGCCAGATTCTGGCTTGCGCTACCACTTGGTAATGCGTGGTGGGGGAAGAGTGGAGGTAGTTTCGATAACTGTAGCTATCGGCAACTACCCCCATTCTTCCCCCACCACGCGCTACGCGTTGGTAGCGCAAGTCAGAATCTGGCACCACTGTTTTGAACACTGCTTTGATTGTGATCGAAGTGGGAGTAAAAAGCCAGCTTTCCTTAGCTGCATGAAATTGCACCTTAATATAAAGAAAATACAGAAACGATCTTTTTCATCTGTCAAAAGAAGAACGTATCAGAATATCTACGATTATTATCTTCTTCTGAACAACTGCGATCAGCTTATTTTGCCCACTATTGAAAATTTTCTTCGCCGAGATAAAATTATTCTTATAAATTTAAAAGTATAATCAATCAGCGTAAAACGTTTATTAAGAGCTGACTTCCGCTGAATCGCTGAACATTTACACAGGCCTGCATCGTTTTGTTGATTGGCATTTAACAATGTTTTTTTACGTAATTTTTTGCGCTGAATCCGAATCCTACTGCAGAATTGCTCTATCACGTCAAGATTTCGAGATATCTTAACTTAAAACTGCCAAAAAAGCCGTTTTTAACCATATTTTAAATTAAATTAAAAATTAAGAAAATTTTTGTTGTCAAATCCATCAACGGTATCATTTACTACTATACAACCCCTTCAAAATTCATTTTGAACCATCTCAAAACGATTTTTTTCTTTCGAAGATATACTTATTCAAAGTTCAATAAATTATACCTCATAGAAGTCTAATCTGTATACCATTGTATTAGAACAAACTGTATTTCTGGACAGATTAGATGACTCTTCTGCCTTTGTCACAGAATATTTTTAAATCTGCGAGAATTGTTATACTTTCACTGTTCATGTCTTACTAATATTTTATGTTGTTGTCTATATATATAAGTGTCGATGTATCACTAAAGACCGCAACATAAAATATTAGTAAGCCATGAACAATAAAAGTTTAACAATTCTCGCAGATTTGACGTCGATTTGACATCGATTCGATGATTTCGATATCGATTCGACATCGATTCCATTGTCATTTCTTACTGGGTATGAAGTATAATTCATTGGACTTTGAATAAGTATATCTCTGAAAGAAAAAATCGCTTTGAGATAGTTCAAAATGGATTTTGAAGGGGCCGTATAGTAGTAAATAATACCGTTGATGGATTTGACAATAAAAATTTTCTTAATTTTTAATTTAATTTAAAATATGGTTGAAAACGGCTTTTTGGCAGTTTTAAGTTAGGATATCTCGAAATCTTGACGTGATAGAGCAATTCTGCAGCCGGATTTGGCGCAAAAAATTACGTAAGAAAACATTGTTAAATCCCAATCAACTTTCAACACTTCCAATTTTGCAGACCTGTGTTATTGATGTAACGTAGGACGTAATTCATAGCTTGATCTTATATATTAAGGTTATTTACGATAACGAGACACTGTATGGTCATTTTATTGATTAAATAGAGGTCATCTTGTTTTATCACTGCTAGACTTAACATTTTTAATATAAAGACTTTATAAGACTAATATAAGTTCTTTTTTCATCATTTAATTTTCTTTAATTTACTTTTAAATAACACTAGATTCCACTCATTTTGCCTTTTTTTAATTGTTACGTACTTTGTCAGCATGTGTAATCAGTACAATGACAAGAATATAGAAGCTGAATAGAGTATAGAGCAAAGACGAGACATAGAAATATTAGCACAAAGTTCAACATCTTCCTAATACATATCCTATACCTATTTTGTTTTTTATTTATTCGCACACTATTTCGTTTTTTATTTATTATCTCTTAATCGTTTGTTAACTTTTCTGTAGCGTAAAGAATATAAAATGCGACAAGTTTTGCGCTAATTTCTTCGCTTGCAAATTCTTGGATTTTCTATTTTTTTGCACATTAATTTTAACTGTTTTTGTAATTAACTCTCAAATTTTGCTCGAATTCAGTTAAAGTTAAATAAACGATTCGAATTATTCACTCGCGATGTTTTGTCAATTGGCATGATCGGCTTCAAAGAAGACGAGCCTTGAGATTGAATTATAAATACCAGTTATAAGTTGATGACTGGGCTTTTAAAGCGCGCGAAACTTTTTCTTCTTTTTCCTTCCTTCTTTGAATCACTCATTCTTCTATGCTTAGTTCAGTTTCAGTTGAAATCATTTCTTCCCGCATCGTGTTTCTCCGCTGATGTCGATCGACACGTTGCACCGCGGAAGAAAGTATCGCGTAATGACAATCGCTAGCTGAAAGATAAATTGTTTTTGAGAACTCCAGTGTGGGAAGATTGTCATGGACCTTACACCAGAAGGCAAGCCAAATGGAGCCGATAACGTTTGCGAGAAAGATGCCTTCAACAATACCAACGGCGTTACATGTGTGTCCTATCTTTCAAAAATGGCTGCAGTGGACATCGAATTCAATGACGTGACATATTCAATACCAATCCCTCGGCAAGGTATTTGTTTTTTAAGACTGTTTTGCAGTCGATAAAAGCATGATCGACATATCTTTTGTGTCTTATCGTGGTTCGATTAATTATCAATGATATTGCTTCATCGCTTTTTTCCTTTGTTTACTTACATTATTGTAATCATGTCTTATTTTCGAGTGTGTACAAATGAAGATAATTTCGAATCTTTCAGCGTATGCGAGACTCATCGTTAAAAACATTGTTCTCTAATAAAATGAAACAATGGCTGCGTTTAGCAGAAAAAGTAGCTTTGCAACTGTTGTAAAATTCTTTAATATGATTAACCTTGTTCTTAGTTCCTCACTGGATCTAAATGTATAAACCAATCATATTTAAGAATTTTACAACAATTGTAAAGCTGCTTTTTCTGCGCAACCATTAATTAATGGCGTATTCAGCCCGAGCAGGTTTGCATCAATCTGGGTCTCTATTCTCAAAAAGAAACGTATATGAAAGTCTAGAGAAATACCACAATATATGTTACGTATACTATAGTATTTTTCTAGAATTTCGTATACGTTTCTTTTCAAGGATAGAAGCCTTGGGTTGGATTAATGACGTATACTCTCCTATTAATAGAACATGTAACGTCAACCAATAGTAGAACATTATTCAATCTAAATCGGTGTAAATCCGTTTGGATAAAAGACATTATAAGACTCTCTGTATAATGCGTCATAGACCGGTATTCATAGTCAAATCTTATTTCAAAACCGTCTTAAGATGCTAATACAGCCCTCTGATTGGTTCGTGACATCTCAAGACTGACCTTAAGACGGTCTTGAATATAAGAATTAACTATGAATCCCAGCCATAGAGAAAAAACTTTTCTACCTACTCGGTCAAAAATTATTGATTCTCAAAAATAAAAGTTTGCTCGGTCTGAACAAACACGTTCTGAACATAGGCACCGACTACGGGGGGGGGGGGGGCAAAAAAACTCCTCAATAATTTTTACCTTTTGGTTTTTTAACAAACGGTGTTTTAACAATTACAAATAATTTCTGCGATCAAAACTGTGAGAAAACATCGGCCACGTGACGTATGTTATACATAACGTTGACGCGGCGAATTAAAAGTGATGCTCGCGCTGTCACGCCGTCTGCCGGCTTAGGTGCTTTCCAACAAGAGATGGTGTAATGACACGGTGTGACAGTGTATCATTACATTCTTGTTGTTCGCCAATGTTAAACAAGGATGAGATGATTATTGTGTCGTACTGATTGTGAGTCGCTTGTTGAGGCGTGTTTTGATTTCCATTAGAGTGCTCCTCGAATGTCATTTCGTCCTTGTTTAACAACAGTTTGTTAAACAACAAGGTTGATATCCTTGGAGCATCCAGGTGAGAATCCGAATATGCCCCTGGAAGGAATCCCTAGTGTACCTGCACATACACGTACCAGAGAGAAACCTGAGAGAGGACATGAGTGCCTTTTTCCTGTAACCGCAAAATACCTTGTGCACTACAGTAGTCTTCTGACTGTTCTGAAGAAGTAAATGTCGACACAACATTACCATTTGTTTTTGCGATACTCTTGATGGAAGTAAATCATTAAAATCATTAAAATTTTTACTAATTTAATTTTAGTTATTTCAGCGATTTATTTTTATCAGTAGCACCGTAAAAAAGTGGATATTGTTGTGTCTCCCCCTAATATTTCTCGGTGCCCCCCAATATTTTTCGCAAGTCGGCGCCCATGATTCTGAACAAAGGACAGCTGCTGTCCTTTTAGGAGACAATTGACACAAGTATTGCTCTATTTTTGTTATTTATTGAATACCAAGAAGAATAGAATGACGTTTGTGTCGACTGTGTCTTCTAAAAGGAAAGCAGCCTATGTTGTAAAATTGGTAAGAAATATGCCTTAAAAATGTCCACAATAATTGACAATGGCGGTAATTAGATAACTTATTAAAAAAAAAACAAAAGTGTTTAATATTGATTGTGTAGTACATATGTAATTTTTTACAATAAATAGTTTAAAAATTATCGATTACACTTTTATCGAACAGACAATACAATTAATATAATTAACGAAAAAAATCTCAAATTATTTTATACTTCAAGCCGAAAACGTTTCACAAATGGAATAAATGACTTTATGATTATATTTAATATGTTTTTCTTGGAAATTGAGTAATTAATCACACATCTTAAGATTACTATACAATTAAATGTAATTAACCAAAAAATCTCTAAGTTATTTAGCCGGAATATTTTCTTCGCGAAATAGATAATTTCGCAATATAATTTTTTCCTATGAATCCGGGAATTTACTAATTATTCTTACAATTGTCGATAAAATAAATAGTAGATTCTACAAGATGACAGTTCGTTATACAATCTAAAGACCGATACATTGTAAAGCATATATTTTACGTAAAGCTATATACCAATCATAAAACAATCTCAATATATACCACATAATAATTGAAACATTTAATTACGTTCAATATTACCATTAAAGCATTTATTTCCGATAAAAGCACATTAATCATATGCTGATGCACGGTTTCTGGGAAAACACTTAACAGTATAAATTCTCTTATATGTTACATACCAAACAAACAATTTATTATAATAAAAAAGAATAGTACCTCACAATTTGTCTCTACCATAGCAATATTTCATACCATGTAGTATTTTTTATGTGTCAAATGTTATTATCTTGTTGTATAATTTCCTGTAAACAGTAAGAGTTTGAAATTATGTTTCACAATTTATACTTGTATGAATTTTCGCGTCAACTATATAATTCTTAATAACAAATTATTATTATTTTAATTCTTTATACTATTGCTTTCGATAATACGATCAGCTTTCGATAACATGATTGAGGCGTGAGAATGATATGAAATTGAGAAATATATTACGTAATAAGTATTACACAGTATCGAACTACAATTACAGATCGGGGTCTATTAATTAATTGGAGAGTGATAAGCTGCCTGTACAAAGTACAGCACAACTTTCAATTTGCTATGCAAAAGTGATGTCACGCTCAACATTAAAGAGCATCTCATTTCAAAAACATCAGCGGCATATTATTTGCAATATTTTAATTATCAATTAAACATTGGCAAGAATATTATATATTTAAAAAAAGTATTATAATTTTTTAAAAAGAATATTTACTTAGGTTTTTCTGTTGCAAGTTTAAATTATTTAAAAAAGTCATTCCTTCTGAAAATAAACAACTATTTGAAAATTTTTGATTTTTGTTATTTTGTGTTGCATTCTACGAATTAGTTCTGAGAGAGATCAATGCGTTTTAAAATTTCCATTCGAATATTTTCTTTTTCGAAAAATTAAATTATTCATAAAGTTCTCGATCAATGCTATCGTTTAATAAAGCAGGAAGTTCCAACTGTTGATTTATTTATGATGATTTTAAAGGTCGCCAAAACAAAAGTCATTTTAATATAAACGCTGACGGGAACCTTGATGAAAATGAAATAGACAATCGTAATTTACATTGTTAATTGTATTTCAGGTCAATTATCACAATAAAAAATTACTTACGTCATGACAATGCAAAATTTCTCTTAAATAATAAGCTTTGTAAGTCTTATAAAAAATATGCAAATAATAAGGAGATGTGAGACAGTCTGTATACAAATATATAAATATAAAGTATAAAGGAATTGACATATAGATGGAATATTCCTCGTTTTGTCGATCGTGTAAAAATGATAGACATACATTTTCTAAAGTGTGTTAACGCAATATACGCTTTGTTAGATTATGCACTTGATGTCTTTGCGATTATAATTGCTTTAAAGTAACATTATTTTGAACTTTGGTCATGTTTTTATCACGTCATTAGACATGCTTCAAATCATAGTCAAGTTAATTGCAATATTTTTTACAGTTATGCTTTTATACGATATTTTGTACGATATCGTTATAGAATATGAAAATCGGATTCACATATTTCCTCATATAAATTTTATCTGAGGTCTTTTTGGAAGTCATAAAAATTTAAAGAAATGACAGTTCAATTGAGTTGAAGGCAGTGATCTAACGAATTTATTATTAATTTAGTATTAATTCAATATTAAATTAGATTCATTCACCTAGAGGAAAGTTTCTTCGATTCAAAGAAATGTTTCTTTGCTATAAGGTTAAAGAAAAATTTTCTTTGATTTGAACGTCATTTCTTTGATTTGAACATCACTTTTTAAAATTAAATAAATTTTTTTATTTGATTTAAAAAATGATGTTCAAATCAAAGAAATGACGTTCAGATCAAAGAAAATTTTTCTTTAACCGTATAGCAAAGAAACATTTCTTTGAATCGAAGAAACTTTTCTCTGGGTGAATGAATCTAATTTAATATTGAATTAATACTAAATTAATAATAAATTCGTTAGATCACTGCCTTCAACTCAATTGAACTGTCATTTCTTTAAATTTTTATGACTTCTAAAAAGACCTCAGATAAAATTCTCTTGTTTGAATCGAAGAAATCTTTCTCTAGGTGTTTATATCCAGTATTGTTGTTGATAAGGAATATTAGTTTATCGTTTTATTATTACATTAAATCGTTTTATGATAGATACATTGTGCAAAATTATCTTTAAACATATGATTGATACAAGAAGTCACTAATTATTGTGATAGTATAAATGACCTAAAAAATTATTTAAATCATATGAAATTTATCTCTGCTTGTGCAAAAAAGAAAAATTATACTTTGAGGTACTTCTAATTATATTATTACACATCTAAATCATTCGTTTGGTGACGATCACATCATTATATTCATAAAGCTTCATGGCTTTATAAGCAAAATAGATAAACTTAAACAAATAATAATATCAATCGCAATTTTTTTTTAAAACTATGTAATCAGATTTAGGTCACGAAAACAAAATATTCTAATCACACCTTGAAAGATAACAGAACATATAATGGAATATTTTTTTCTACATGTCTTCTTATATTACAATCAAATAATTATTTAATTAGATTAATTGCCTATGGACCTAAAATCTGCCTCCTGTCTCTTCATTTCGTTTCGCCATTTTGTTAAATCTCATTATTTAGATTCAATTAGTTTTTTTGTGTTCACATTTTTTTAGTTCTGTTTACGTTTTTTTATTTTTACGTTCTATATTATACAATCAGCTTATTTAAAATGTCTTTTTTTCCTTTTACTCCACCTTGAGATTAAATTGTCATATTTTTTTTTACAACAGCCTTATTAATGTTTTGTCTCTTGCATCTAATTTCATTTTTTTCTTTATAATTAAAGAGCGGAATCAAATCTTGTGAATATACATTAAAGTTATTTTTATTATCATAAAGAAAAGTCTATAATTATAAAAATAGAAAAATTCTAGAAATGCTGAGTAATCAACTATGCAGATTTATGTTGAGATTTGATTTGGAAGGGGAAATTAAGATCAAGGCACGTTTTGTTACATTATTTCGCTGACTGACAACACAATATTCCGCTCACTCAAGCAAAGAATTATATATATTTTTATTTGTTTCCAATTCAACTCTTGCTATCAGCAGTTGTTTTTTTTGCTGAAGATTCCACCACCTCAAAAAGTAAAGTTGCTACCTAAGCATTTCACTGCCCCTTTACCGCAATGATGATTGACTCTTTCGTTATACTCTACATTTATCGCTACTGCACGTACATGGTTACGTGCGATATAATTTATGTCAATATCATTCCATGAGAATATTGTTGCGCACGCCGCGCCGTAACGTGAGTATCTCTGGACAACGAAGCATATAACGACAGAAGCTTATGCATGAAGTAACATGATACACGTGTGTATTTCGGTGATAATGAATTAGCACTATCGTTTTGCATCAATTTTCTGAAAGACAATTTTCTGAAAGACGATATACATTTTAAGGCAATTATCTTTCTTTCGACGTTTAATTAGATATCATGTGTGAACAACCGCTAGCAATACGACAGCTAATGAGAAAATCATTTCGCATAGAACTGAAAATCGAATATGTTATTTTAACAAGAAGATATATTGATACGCACAGTTGTGCCTGTAGCAGTTTTTCAACGTATACCGAAAGAACGACTTTGTTGAAGTTTTTAAAAATTTAGCTATTATAGATACAGATCTGAAAATAATTTGATGGTTAACCATTAAAATAGTTACGTAAGAATTTCAAGCATGATTAGAAATGTTACAAAAATTTTTGACAATCAGTTTGAGTGTTTTATATAATTATTTTGACGGTCTAACAAAATTATTTTCAAATCTGTATCTAACTAAATTTTTAGATTTTTGCTTCAGCTAAATCGTTCTTTCAATGTAGGAATCGCAAGGAATCTTCTTTACACTGAAAGTCACGTTTATATGTCACGGAGTTGGATTCAGTCGGATTCATGAAAATATCACGAATTTATGTGGTATCTTCCTTCCGCAAGAAATTTACGCATAATTTCTAACGGTGAAACGTCGTGAAATTTCTCGCGGTTTGCAACGAAGATCTATAATGCGATTATAATTTGCAACATCTCGCTTCCTATGCGGTCGTAATATGCCCGACGTTTTTCTCTCACTGATATGCTAACCTTCACTTGATCTACTGTTAAATTTAGAAATCACAAATCTCCGAGTTTGTTTCTTAAACCGTTTGTTTATCACGTGGATTAAAGTTTTATCGTTTATTGTAATCGAATCATTAATTGTGATCACAGACTATACTTAAAAATTGTAATATAAATAACTAGAAAATTAAAGAGAAACAATGTATCATATTATAAAGAAAAATGAATAAATTATACGAACTAAAAACACAGTTATATTAATCGTTTGTAACAAATGACAGAATGGAAAAAAAATATTAAGATAGTTTTATACTAATAAAAAATATTTATAGAAAGGTTTGTTCTTCTCAACTGAATTTCTTGTATAGTTTATATTTTCACTTTTTTGCTCCATGTTGGAAAAAAGAACAGGAAAGATGAACGGTTCAAGAAATTCAGCTAAAAAAACAGGCTTATTGTGTTATGATATATCGTTGTAAGTGTGTGTTCTTATTAACTAAACTTCTTACACATGATTCGTCTTTCTTCTTTTTCTTTCTATATCGAAGACAAAATAGAAAAATAAACAGTGTAAGGAATTCAGTTAAAAATAACAGGTCTTATGATACGGATAGTAATTTCAGAAAAAAAAGTTTGTCTACCAAGCCGAAGGAATTTAATTATTTTATTGTTAGAGTTAATTGTCTTATTGTATGAAGCTTATTATGTATTATAGTTATTTCCTATATTTAAATTTTAGTAATTAAATCACTGCATGGAAAAAAAGGCTATGGTGCTCTCGGCCAAAAGTCGTCCATCAATACATTTTTTGTTACAAGAACTATAATACAATAATGATAACCGTAAGATTGGCTTATCTTTTTAATTATTGCTATTAAGCTATGTCTATCTTACGATTATCACAACCAAATATATTGTTCGACGAATATTATCATTATTTCTGGTTGTGTGATTACAATTGTAGTGATTCTTCCGATATGTATAATATAATATATATCACATTCGTTATTGTGTAATGTATTTTAATAATGATCAAGATTTTCGCTTTTATGACTTCTTAAAATTAGTTACAAATACTTTATTTCAGAATTATCACATAATTGAACTAATATTTTGATTATCTGTTTAGAATAGTACTCGAGAGTATAATTAGATATATCAATCTCTCAAATTTTTTTATTAGTGCATTGATCACATAGGACATAGGTCATTTTACAACAATCAAGATATGTAAAAAAATTTAATATCGTTTTAATTTATGAAAATTATTATAATCTATATCTTAACACACACACACACGCACGCACGCACGCACGCACACACACACACACACACAATTATCTCTAATCATGAAAAAACAAAATTAATTACGCGTGAAAATAACATTTTCATGAAACTGGAAAAATATTGAAATGGTCGACACGTGTATGCATAATTATTGTTCTAAACGCGCGAATTCTGTTCGCAAATAATTAATATTTCTGAGACTTATGAGCTTGTTATGCCAATTATCATATTTAAACCTGTTATGCATATTATCTAAAAAAAAACGCGAAAAATGATGTGATATCTGCTAGAAGTCTTTCATAATTAAGTAACTTGCAATTAGTGACACATTTTGCTCTTTATAAAAAATATGTATAATAATCTCTTTCGCAAAAATGAGATATTGAAATATTATTAATAAAATCGCCTTTATAAGATGAAAAATAAGACGGAAAATTTATAATATAAGCTTCATAATGTAGGATTACAGGATTGCTATTCCACGATAAATAGAGTAATTCCGGTATGTATACCATGCGAGGATTCACGCCGCAGAATTGATCAGAAAAAAATAGCAGGAGTGACGGTAATTTTCACGTAATCACTCTGTTATATGCCTTTATGTTAAATTAGTTTTAGTTTTAAGATTTTAATTTCTTACTGCCAATATTAATAAAACCAATGTCAGTTAAATCGACTTGTCAATGTAGTAAATAGCGCAACCATGTATCATAAATAATAATCTACATTTAAATAATTACTGCACTGAAAAAAAGATTGGCTGCTGCAGCAAATTAGATGGTAAAATATGGCATAGCATTTTACCATCTAATTTGCTGCAGCAGCCAATCTTTTTTTTCAGTGTGTACTAAGAGAGTTACAAAATGCTTAGTTGTTTGGTGATACATAAGTGTAGAGAGATAATAAAGGCTCAAGTACAGCAAAATACAAGTGCTTAGCTCTTGTATTCTTTGTTCAACTAAAGTTTTTTTATTGGTATAACATATTTATCTTAAACAATATTTGATAAATTAAGTTTTTGATAGATGCGGCATATATCGAGGTTGAATTCATATCTCTTACAAATCTTTCCTCTTTATATCTTTTTACTGATTCGATTGCATTCGATAATATATAAAATTAAAGATAATATAAGATTAACTAAAGTGCCAGCAAAACGCATTATCAAATATAATCTAATTAAAGGTTAATAATCGAGCAAATATAAGTTGTTAAATCAAATAAATTATAATAATTACGTATGAAAAACGGTAATAATTATGGGAGGCGAGATAAATTTCGACTTTACTTTATTTCTTCATTGCACACACATTGTAAAAAGAAGATTACATCAAAAATTAAAATTAATATAAGCGAATCACAGAAAACTACAAATCTGTTTTATACGCAACCATAAATTTAAGATGAGTATCGCTGCTCCAATATTCATAATTCATTCATTGAAACTGATTGTTATAATAGTATAACCTGTGTATAATTAAGTTAGTCATCTTTTTCTCATTGTTATTATAAATAGGGTAAAAGCAGCGATTATGGAATAAGCTACTAATATAATAATAGTGGCTTATTTTTTAAACAAAGCATTGCAATCTGGCGGCAATCGTTGAAAGTTGTTGCAACTGCTATCAAACATGTCATAACAAGCAATAAACTCAGTCCGACCAAATTGTTTTGTTACAATTAACATTTATTTATTTTTGTTACGTCAGGAGATCCGGCAGCTTTTTCTAAAAAGTATTCTCACAAACTGAAGGTAAATTTTTTAATGCTTATATTACATAAACGCTTTTAATAATGTTGCATGAACAATATTATGCAGATTAATTGCTATTTCAAACTGTTTATTGCTACGTAAAGACTTTGTTTGTCATATGACGACATGCAGGTAATGTGGAATACATCGAGGGTTGAAAATATAACTTTTTGATTCTTCTTGTGAATAATGTTTATTTTAGATTATAATATTTATTGTAAGTCATAATTTAATTTGATTCAAGATTTAATTTTATTCTTTATTGTCCATGCGTAATAACGTTCAATGATGCTATTATATTTTCTGTGTTATTGTACAATAAAAATGTGAACAGTTTACATAAATAAACAAATTTGGACTTCATTTATTATGTTATTTATTACTATGATCAAAATTTCATCGGTATTCCATATTACATCCCATTTTTAGACCTATTTTCTCACTTTTTACTTTTTTGTTAATATTGACGTTGGACTTAAAGTTTAACTACTTTCATTTATTGGATGTTGTAACTAACATATTCCTCAAGAGTTCTGTGTAAATTTAAAGTCTTCATATGCATTTATATCGGAACAATGTTAATTTAAAAAACGCTATTCCATAATTCCTGCTTTTACCCTACATATATTAATTCGTCCATTTCTCTACTATGAATTAACATAAAATGCATTATGTTAATTGCTCGATAACGTACATTATTTTATCAATGAAGCGTCAACACAAATCTTTTAATCTCATTGAGCGAATCTTCACCCGAGGAAGAATGTAGCTATCGGCCATATATATGTAAATAAACACAATATACAGGGCCGTGCAGATAAATCCGGAATTTTTGTGAGTTGTCGTTCTCGAATTCAATTGGCAGCATTGGAGTAATTCTCCCGCCCAGTTGAGATTAATCAACGAGAAAACACCGCAGCATAAACACACAATGACCCGTTCCTCGATGAGCTGAGAACAAGACCGAAGAGCAGCCATACTCGAGTCGCTCCGCGCCGGAAAGTCGCCGTCAGAGATCATAGCGTGGTTTGGATACAAAAAAACCCAAGTTTACGAAGTTTCTAAGAAATTTCGAGAAGCTGACAATCAAGAGGTGATAACTTCGAAGCGGGCAAATCATGCACACGAAATTTCCTTCGTCTGCGATGGTTCTGGGAGCAGCGAGGGAGACGTCATGCCGCCGCACTTCTTCGAAGAAGGTCTTCGGGTCAATGCTGATGGATACATTCAGATCTTGAAAGCTATTGTGAAACTCTGGATGGTCAAGGTTGCCGCTGGGAGAGATTATGTCTTCCAACAAGACTCAGCACCTGCCCACAAGGCGAAGAAAACTCAAAATTGGCTCACGAGCAACGTGCTCCACCACTGGTCTCCCGATTTGTGGCCCTCATCTAGCCCAGACTGCAATCTCCTTGACTATTACGTATGAAACGTGATTGAGGCAAAGGTAAATGCAACGAAAAATTTCACAATACGAAGGCTGCTCTAAAAGCCTCCATTAAGAAGGTGATGACCAATATGGACAAGGAGGAGTTGGAGCGCGCGTGCAGTTCATTCAGGTCCAGGCTACGGTTGCCAGGTCTCCAGATTTCAACTGGAGACTTCAGTTTTCAGGACCAATCTCCAGTTTTCCAGCAGACGGGAAAAATCTCCAGTTTTTCGCTCGCGTGGGGTATTTATTAATTACATATTTAAATTACGTGGAAAGTAATAAGAAAGTCTGCGATTATGTTCGCAGTTTGTTATTTTACGAATAATAAAAAAGTTTGTAATTGTGTTCGTACTGTATGTATAAATCTTGTAATAATAATAAGGTCTCTGTGATCGTTTTGACACTTTATGTTGGTCAAATATTAATAACAAAAAGAAAGTCTATAACAGTGGTCGCAAAACACGAATTAAACCCTGCGCCTTTTTCTTTTTTTTTTTTTTTTAATGAATCAATCGGCCGGTCTCCAGTCGAAATATGAAATCTCCAGCGCATGGACCTTCGGGCCCCAGTCGTACAGTGCTCGCAACCGTGGTCCAGCCTTGAGCGAGTCGTGGCCGCTGATGGAGGATACATTGAATAATTTAATTAATCACATTATTTGCTTCACATATACTAAGTTTTGTACAATTAAATTTATTTTGTCCTTGTATTTTCATGATTTTTCTTATGGGTCAACATTTTCCGGATTTACCTACACAGCCCTGTAAATTGCATTAACATCACTCATTCTTTACAAAGAGAAAAAGAATACTTTAAACGCAAGTTTTTTTCTTTTTCATAATCTTAACACGTGTTTCCATCAAATGACGCTCATGTCTCAGACTTTGGCAGTCGCCGTTATTAAAAACAAGTTACGCTCCCGTATTTATAGACGCATAGATTTATGCGACTATTGCAAAAAAATAAACGAAGGAGAATCAATGTGTAATTATATCGCTTGTTTATGCGCTAGCTTACCTTTAACATTCTTTTTTTTTTACCGAATAGAATGACGGAAGAATAATTTTGTTTGCAGTATCTTATCTCGGCAAACAAAAATACGCCAGCTATAATTCAATTCATAAAATATAATACATTTCGCTTGATAAGAAATATGTTATATACATATATTATAATTATAAGTTATACATTGCGTGAATGATTTATAGATATCTGTTTTGCATTTATTATTATATATGGAGTGTGCACAAATGAACCGGATCGATTATATTATTAGACCTGTTTTTTATCGCTGCACTGGATTGCATTAAAACTTTTTATCTCGCCTTCATTTCAAACTCTAAATATGTTTTTAAAAATTATTTTAAATACATTACCGTTAGAAAGAACAGATCTATTTACATATAGTACAGTGGTGAAAGAACGTTGCTGAGACGTTACTACGAGTGCTTTCCAGCAAGAGATTTATGCCTGTATTCATAGTAAGGCCTTATATTTAAGGCTTCCTTAAAGTTATCTTCAGATACTCTACGAATTATTTCATTGGCTACTGAGCATCTAAAGATAAATTTAAGGAAGCCTTAAGTATAAGGTCTGACTATGAATACGGGCAATAGTGTCTCAGTGAATCATAGTATCTTTATTGTTTGCAAAGTATAAAAGGATCACTGTGTTACGCTGTGTCTCCTGCTGGAAAACACTATATGTTGACTGTTGAAATGTGAATATTTTTTTCAACATTGAATCTGTATTGATTTTCTTACATTGATTGTTAATGTTGCTGCAAAGTTAAATTAGAACGTTGAAAGGACATTCTGAGACGTTACAATGTTGAATGTTGAAGCGATGTTTTTTCAACACTGGATCTACATTTCGTGATGTTAATGCAACCTTCGCATTTCTGAGATATTGATTCAACATTAGTGTGCTGTATATGAGATTGCTTCCTTCCATTACGTCACGATGCATACCACATTCGTATGTACGTGATCGGACAAAACCTCCGGTTGTAACAATTATTATTTTAAATCGTTTGTATTTCGTATGAAGAGTTTTGAAGTGCAAATAAAAAGGTTTGTGAATACAAACGATTTAAAATAATAATTGTTACAACCGGAGGTTTTGTCCGATCACGTACAACGAATACATATCATAGCATGTGCCGCGTGTGGAAATAGCTGAAAAATTATGTCAAATACATACCCGGTAAAAAATTTTTCATGCTTAAATATGTATAAATATATCTAAACATATACAAACACGTAGAAATATTCATAAACATGCATAATTATATATGAAATATGTCCATACAAATTCATACATCCCTTTTTTTTTGTAAAATTACTTTTTAATGTAATAGAAATAGTAATTCTCTTCTTTGTGATTCTGCAATGGCTAACGATTGAAGCGTGACTCATGTTTTCGCACTGCGTGTCAGACGTACTGAAATGATACATGAGCTGCGGTTGCTCCTTTATTCTCAAAGGACACGACGAGAGAATGATAAATGAATGCTAATGTGATGTCAGCTAAAACTGAAGAAGAATAACTGCGTTTTGTAAAAATCACGCGTAAGGGCATAAGCACAAAAATGGTTGTAAGGGTGCCATCACATATAGCCCGTAATCCGTAATCCGCACTGGATGTCTGCAAAAGTTACTAGGTATTGCGTCCGTAACGTTACGTGTGTTTTACCTCCTTGTGCCCCATGGAGCCGTAATCCCATGAAATTTCCGTAAAAATTACTAGTTATTACTATTAATAGTAATGCTTTTTCTAATTTTATCTATTTGACTAAATTTGACGATTTAATTAAAACTTTTGTTATAATCAAAATATATTCTGTAATTTTCTTATAAAATAAAATAAAAATGAACAGTATAATTTCTTAAATAAAAAATATTACATTTACACGTCCACATTTTGCGGCTCCATGGGACACAAGGAGCATCTAAGCACGCAACGCAATTGCACTCCGACGTCAAACAAAAATAAACGTGCCATAATCTACCTTTAATTTATAAATAGTGATTAATTTTGTTTGACAACAATTTTGAAATTAGAAGTGCATAATGAATCTTTGATATATGTTATTAGTGCAAATACAACAAATGGTCTGTTTTCTGACGTGCACTAGACTGCACTAGAACTCTCTTTTTACGTAGTTGCGGATTACGTGAGAAATATCTGCCGTACATACGCAATCCCTAGATGCTTTCGCGGACATCCGGTGCGGATTACGGATTGTGGACTGTATGTGACGGCACCCTAACTGAGTCGTGAAATGTGAGTCGTAGTCGTAGTCATAGGTCAATGCACAATGTTTTGTCCATTTACAACTACTACTTACG
The DNA here is from genome assembly GCF_001594055.1 of Mycetomoellerius zeteki. Lineage (NCBI taxonomy): Eukaryota > Metazoa > Arthropoda > Insecta > Hymenoptera > Formicidae > Mycetomoellerius > Mycetomoellerius zeteki. Next base: position 781,313 of record NW_017257489.1, read on the forward strand.
TTCCACGACTCAGTTACGGTCATCTTTGTGCTTAGGCCCTAATTTGTACCTATAATTCATGATCAGCTGATCATAATATAGCTACGTTTGTTGTTCCTGTAGCTCCTCGTGGAGAAGCATGAAGTTTTCCGCATTGAGCAAATTCATGTGAAATGTACAAAAACAGTGATAATAAGCGTTTAGCGGTATATGGTTATTTCAACTATTTAATAGAACGGTCTGGCAAATAAAATGTCACAAGTGAAACGATTACTTATATGCCGATAGTAAAAGAGTAGATATTTATTTAAAGTAACTCGAGCAATCGTCCTACAAGCATTTTTATATGTAGCCGTATATTTCATTTTTATATATCTACACTGAAAAAAAGATTGGCTGCTGCAGCAAATTAGATGGTAAAATATGGCATAGCATTTTTAATTGGCTGCAACAGCCAATTTTTGGTTGTGTTAGCCTATCTGCAATGTCAGTATAGGATTTTGATAGACTAACACAACCAAAAATTGACTGCTGCAACCAATTAAAAATGCTATGCCATATTTTACCATCTAATTTGCTGCAGCAGCCAATCTTTTTTTTCAGTGTATTGATTACAAATTATCGCACTACAAGATGGTTAATATATCTTCCTCATTTTTCTTGTAATTCAATTATTTTATACAAATGCAAGTATATAGTATATACATTTGTATTTACATAAAAGAAAGATGATACGAAGATGACATTTGAGAAATGTATGCTAATATCGTGTCATGTTTTTACTGCGTATTTCTTATCAGTCATTCCAATAATATCAATAACAACCTTTACAGCACAAAAGTTGCAGCAACACTGCAGCAACATTGCAGCAATATTGCATATTTCAGCAATATTGCAGAGATTTTACAACGATATTGCTGCAAATTCTGTGCTGTATTGGAAGTAAGACCGTGAACTCATTAAATGCACAATATAATCTGCCTGCACTTATTATAAAACAACTCCTACAAATAATATTAAATATTCACATTAAAATATGTATACTTATTGAATATTTCCTGATGTGATCAATTATTTCTTACATTACAAATACATTTCAAATCTCAGTTAGCACAAGTAAATTATTCAGAGTCCATTAGTTCTTGTTTGACAAAGAATTTCGACACGCTTAACAATAATTAGCAGACAAAAATTATATCTTTACAACCGAGCGATATGAATAATCGCTAACCAGTTCAGGGAAATGTCAATTTTTCTCGCTTACCTCATATTATATCTTCTGTATTCTCTAAAGTATTAACGATGACGCGTAGTTTCATCTCCTATAAATCGCCTACAATCTTACTAATGGCTCTTACTAATGACTCTACTGACAATTAACTTTATAGTTGATAGTACTATTAAGATAGTTTCATTGTTTTTAAAGTAATCATACTCGTTCTTTATCCGGCAACACGACATATCCATTATATCATACCAAGTGTCTCCGATACTTTAATCGTAAAAATGTTACTGTCATTCAGGTGTAAAATGCCACTTGACTTTCTGTTAAATTTACAGAATCAAAGGCGATTTTAAGGGGACTCAACGGGCAATTCAAGTCGGGCGAGCTGACAGCGATTCTAGGTCCTTCCGGTGCTGGGAAATCGACACTACTCAACATTCTCGCTGGATACAGGTTATTATTTAAATAATCGTAAATTGTAATGATCATTTAAACGTTGAATTAAATTGACTAGTCTTATTATCTTTCTTGCATTGTTAGTTGAAGGTCGATTAAATCCGGAAAACAATCAGATATATATAGGTTCCAACTCTGCATAATATTTTAATTAACTATAATATTCTGTAGTTATATAAATCTTTTGAAAAATTCCAGCGTAAGTGAAAAAACAATGTGAATACGTAACTTATAACTATCAGTCTTTAATTCTGCGCAATGCTTTAATGAACTATTCCATGGTTGCATAAAATGTTTTGTAGGAAATACCAGCATAAATGAAAAAAAAAAAAACAGTTACAATACATAATTCATGATTGTGCTTCTCGGCGATCATTTAACGAGCATGATTTTGTAAAAATATTACGTGATAATATTATTTTCACTCCGAAATTCTCTATATCTGTTTTAACATTCTTGATCAGGATTAGATATTTATAGATGTTTATTAGTATATACATGCAAGGTTCTGTTTGTGTTAAACACTACGTTAATCGCATAAAACTTTGCAGCAAGCTTCAACAGTCGTTGACCTCGAAATCGACCTACAGGTCGAAATAATTAATGATATTAAAATTAACGCAGTACATTACACTAAACTACGTCCTATAAAAACAGCAAATAATGAAAAACTTTTCGACATGCAATTTTTCCTTTTTCTTTTCTATATATAGAAAGTGAAATAAAACTTCTGCGTTACAGATGTAGGGGCATAGGTGGCTCGATAAATATTAATGGACAATTGCGAGACATACGCGAATTCAAAAAGATGTCATGTTACATCATGCAAAACGATCTCATGCAACCGAATCTCACGGTTTTCGAGGCGATGTCCTTTGCCGCCGACTTAAAGCTTGGTAGAAGAAAATCGAAATCCCAAAAATGCGCTGCTGTAAGTAGACATCTCAGTCTTTTATTATAATAGTAACATCTTAACAGCGTATATCGGAAAATGACGTAAGATCGAAAAGCTTGAAATCACAAAGGATTAAAAAAATTAATGCAATGTGTGAAATTACATACTATTGTAAAGTATAATAGTAAGCGATAAAAAGTTTTCCGGTGTGAGATAAAAACATGCAATTTTTCCTTTTCCTGTAAGCAATTAAATGATTTGAAATTTGAAGACTAGAAATATACATAACTATACTAAACGACGTTCGAAAAATCGATTAATTTTTCAGAAACAAGCTCTCTAACCCGTTAAACAATATAAAGTCGCACAAACTATTTTGTAACGTTACAAAGTAGCCGTGCGACATTTTCTATTTCGTCACGTGGGTGTTGCAGCGACGTTCCAAGAACCAGAAATGTCCGGAGTCAATAATGTTACCTTTGCGACGTCGCACTATAAACATTTTCTAGACGTTTGCGTAAAGGTACTTTTCGGACGTCGCGTTTATAACGTTTTTGGTAATAGCGGCATCGATTATATAATGTCGGGAAAACGTTACAAATATCATCGAACAAGGAAACGTTTATAAAACATTTAAGGAAGTTTTGATTTGGTCACGGTTTTCCCACAACGTTGCACTTGTAACGTTATTGTGACGGTTGAAAGCCGATTTTATAAAACCGTTGTATGGCTGATGATTAACGAAGATTTGAAGATAATCGATCAATTAAGCAACCTGAAAGAAATTTTTCCTTTCCGGAAGTTTAATTGCAGTTATCTTCAATCCACGTTAATGCGAGTTTGTCACAAACCGGTCCTATATATAAATAAACTACGCGCAATACGAGGAGTGAAAAAAAAATTGATTGCTTTATTGTAATTATTTTACAAAATGTATATTTTACATAATGTACCTTTTGATCGACAAATTTTTTTTTTTCGCTACTCGCACTTTGCTACTTGGAAACAAATATTTTATAGAAAGATCTTTAGACATTTATTTTCATACAAAAAGATAGACTTTATAACAGTGTGTTTATATACTCTATATAGGTTAGAAAATATTATATTATGAAAAATAGATATATTCATTATACAAACATATATCTATGTATTTAAATTCCTCAAATGAGATGTTGCTTCTTGGCCATTTAACACGCCCTGCAAGTAAAAAGAGGATTATTCATTATTTAGATAGATAATAGCATGTTGAAGTTATATATGAAATTATCCTTCCTCTAATCGTATACAAATCTAATTCGAAATAATTTAAAAATCAATTTTACTTCACTTACACGGATTATTACTCCATGCATTCTGGTTGGCCTGGATGCCGCGAGATGAAAATTTTTCATCGCGAGGGGAAAATGTTTTTTCCCCTAAGCTTGACATCCCTTCAATTCCTCGAATTGTTTTCCAGTCTTCCAACAATTTTTAGGCGGCTTGTAGTTTTGCCTAAGACCAACGAAAACCCACCAAAACGGTTAGTTTAATTTATATTATTTATATAAATTATATGCCATTTGCCATATAATTTAAATTAATTATATATGGCAAATGGCAAATATTAATTGAAATAGTAGTTCATCATTCTAAATAAGAATCTATTTATATGAAATTTATCGATACCTGCTCTCTATCATGCCGTGTTTTTGCATATTTCAGTCAAGACGAGGTGAAATTTTACATTGCTTTGTCCGTCAACATCGGAAAATGTTTTCGAGTAGCATCTGCATCAAATAAAAAAATTCGATAATTAAAAATTAAGTTGATGTATACATCCTTTTGGAATATGTCGGAGTAGGAAGCCTCACTTTTAATGATATCAATTAGCAATAATGAGTTTATTGCGAAATTTCTTTTCTGGCCTTTCCAGGAAAACTTCATTGCCAACTTGTTGGTTATTATTTTTTGTAGACTGTGCTTTATTTGCTCTTAAGGTAAGTCTCCTCCCAAATAATAAAACGTTTCCTAAAACACATAATTTTTACTGTTATAACTTAGGTAACATTTTTACATATATTAATTTAACATATTCATATTCACATATAAGAGAAAAAGTTTAGCATTTTCATTAATACACAGTGATGTTCGTTGGAATATTTAATCACGTTCAGAATATTTTATTTTGTACATCCCACAACTGCATTTCCACCACGCGTCGTGTAATTTTTCGAAGTCGTTTTTATAGATTATGTATGTGCGTATACCATGTGTAAGAATTAGAACTTATTACTTACATCTCGTGTTTGTTGGGAGGTCGTCATTTGACCATTGCCGTTCTGAGTCATAACCAGTTTTTTTTTATATCACCAATAATTAATGCACCATTTATTTGCGGAAAACAGCGGCTGGATCTACGCTTCATTAAGGTAAATGTCCCAATAGTCGGACGTTTAAAAGCGTTAGGTTCTCATAAATAATACAATTTATAATATCAAAAAGACTTTTAATATAAATATTTGTATTTATTTGAAAAATTCAAGATTCCCTTAAGCAAGAAAAAATTATTTGAACCCACTTATAACAATTATTAATTAAAATATTTAAATAAATAATAGAATGCGTCAATGTGTAATAGATGTTTAATGACAAAAGACAACTAATTCAAATTGATCTTTAAGGTAAAAAAAGCATTTGAAATTAATATTAATATAAATAAATAAAGTTTCGTGTAACTGTCCGGACATAGGTACTGTCCGATCCCAATGACTGGACATGTATCTATGTCCATTTACATAACACTTTACTTATTTAAGTTAATATTAGTCTTAAATACGCTTTTTAAAACGTAATATTATAATTTAATTGTAATTTTTAAATGCAATTAAATTATAATACTGTAATAAAAAAAGCATTTGAGATTAATAATAATAAATTTTGTGTAAGTATCCGGACATTAGGACGTTTACCTTAGGCCAAGATAAAAACAAAGGAACCACTAGCTTGTGTTCCTTACGCGCATACACGAACGTCACGTTTGGAACGTTAATCCGACGTATTTGAATATACGTTCACAGTTCAAGAGAAATGATTTGAAATACATCTAAGTGAGAATATTTTAGAAACCGCACGAGTGTGGCAGTAGCATCAACATCACTAACAAACGTTCTACACAAAAAGTTGTTTGAACGTTACGGAAGGTTTCATTTGCGACATACGTCGCGAATCACTGATTTTAAGGCTAAAAAGAAACGTCTCGTCGACTAATATAAATTAACCGTTAAATAGCAATGTTTATTCAACGACCTAAAACATACACATAAAAAACGTTTCAAATTTGCTAAAGAGTAGAAAAAAAGCAACGTTCCAAAATGGTTTCATGTTTAGCAGGAAATTTCTTTAAAGATCTATCGATTAAATGTTCATCAATAATTCCAGTTATATATTATTGAGTTGTATAAAATTAAATACCATTAGCTGTTTTTTTATGCAAATCAAATCATACAATAACCATATCTCCCTCTTTTTTCTGTTATGAAAATTTTTATTTTCACATGATGTCGCTCATGATCTAGTTTCAATAATTCGTTTACATTCGTTTAACAAACTTATTTTAAATGTCTAGTGAGAATTTTTCTTATTAGAGAAAAATGCGTCAGCGTAATATTTTATTAAATGTAACTATATTATTAAACGTTTTCTAACTTGTAAACAATTTAAATATAATTGCGATTAAAAAAGGGAGGCAAAAATTTTTTCACAAATTATATGTGGATGAATAATCACGATATTTGTATTTATAAATGTTTAAAATCTTTTTTTGCATCTATGAGTAAAACTGCGTTGGACAATTCAATATTTTAAATTTTTTATGCGAGATCGAATGGCCATCAAATATAGTTCATCTTTATTGTCACGGGTATTACACGTAAAACAAATATCAAAGACACACTTCGTAGAATCCTAACAATTGATTTCAGATAGATGAGATCTTAAGCACACTTAGGTTAACCGGAACGCGAGATACACTCACAGATAGACTCTCCGGCGGTGAAAGAAAGAGGCTAACAATTGCACTCGAGCTCGTAAATAATCCACCTGTTATTTTCCTCGATGAACCAACCACGTAAGTATCGCTGATTAAGATCGATTATCTTAATCTTTTAATTAAATATACTTTAGTTCAATTATTTTTCATAAAAGGAATCGTTGTACGTATAATACATCAGGATGTAACTAAAATAAGGTAACAAATTTCGGGGTTGAGTTTTCCACACAAAGACATGAAGTTTATATGAATATACTATATATGTCCGCAAATCCATTGTTACTGAGATAGAGCTCAAAATGTTTAAGTATTATACAGAGTATTTCAGACTTAACGCACCACCTACTAATGGCAGATTCTTAAAGTTAGTTTGAGACTAAAATTCTAATACCAAAATGTTGAGGCTATAATAGTTTTTGAATTATAATCATTTAAAGCTAGCAAATTATTGGAAAATATAAGTATTACAGAAAAGTGTTTCAGACAAAAAAGTTGTAGGGTTCAAAAAGATCTATTTACTGATCACATCCAGTACACATAACATCGAGTATTTATCTCGTATCTATCATCATAATGTAATAAACAGAAAAAATTTTGAGCTACCGTTTAAATAATAATTACATTTATAAATAAACTATAAAATGTGTAAAGTCATCATATCACATTTCAGTTTTTTCAAAAAGGCAAATCTGTAAGAATCTGAGATACAAAAGAAAATTGATAGTTTATTCTAAATTTATCGTTCATTCTAAATTCGTTATATTGTTCATTTCTAAAATCGTTATATTGTTCACTGAACTATGTCATTATTCACTTTTATATTATTAGCCACATAATTATTAAAAGAAATTAAAGCTTAATAATATTAAAGCGTTCTGTCGTATTGGACTGTCGTATTTTACTCAATGTATTCTAAAAAAAACAGATAAAAAGCTAATCTTGAGAGATCAATAATTTATCATGAACTAAGAATAGAAAAGTGTAATGCATCAGCGTTTTGTTTATCATATACATGTCTCGAATACAGTACTTTTCTCTCTGACATAAGATTAAAAAAAAACTTGTGCGTCAATACAAAATTAATAGAAGCCGAAAGGCTATATTTATAAAAATCACAAATATCATTATTATAATAAAATATAATAGTAATAAGGCTCAATAAAATCAAAAAACAAAAAGAAATAGGGCTACAAGCCAAAGGTTTATCGTTATAATTTAAAACTTAGTAAATAAACATATCATTAAAATATAAAACTTTAATGTACCGGCTATAAACAATAAGACAAAAATAAACAAACGTTTCGATCTCTATTGGGTCATTAGCAATGTTAAATTAGATTATTACAATAATATGTAAAATTAAAAATTATACTTCGCTCTCTCTCTCTCTCTCTCTCTCTCTCTCTCAGTATTAACGCTGTCATAATTTCAGCTACATTTGCAGTAAATATTGTAGAATGTGGTATCAGTAACATTATATTCTTCTGGTTATGTATATAATAGAACGCATAATTATTGTTTCTTAAAGTGTGGATCTAAATATAAAATGTTTCAAGAGTAGATAGTCTATTATTAGACAATCGCATTGTCTAATAATAGACTATCTATTCTTATAGTCGGCACATTAAAGTTTTATATTTTAATGATATGTTTATTTACTCTCTCTAAGTTTTAAGTTATTACAATAATTTTTTTTAAATAAAATCAATTCTCTTCCTCGTAGTTACAACATGCTAGATGATGAAACAAAATGCATAAATAAATGGACACGTACGTAAAAGAAAAATATTTAAGAACAAACATTTGCTCACAGTAAACGTTTTAATGCGCATTTTTTCTGAACTTTATTGATCGCAGATGTTAATTGTGCGCTTTTAGCGACGCTTTTATGAATCTCGCGCGGAAGTACCGTTAGCCTTCACTTACGAGGCTATCATCGCAAAAGTGCCGTAAAAGGAGATCTTTTTTTCCAGCGGACTGGACGAGCTCTCCTCTTCCCAGTGTATCGATGTTCTCCAGAATCTGGCACATTTCGGGCGGACCGTCATATGCTCGGTGCACACGCCCAGCGCGAGCACATTTCGGAAATTCGATCACGTCTACGTTGTCGCCAATGGACAATGCACTTATAGGGGTGCCACGAGCGACTTGGTGCCATTCTTGCAAAGCATAGGCCTAGAATGCCCGAAACATTACAACCCAGCGGACTTCAGTGAGTCATACATATACATAAGCTCATATACGGAAATCTAATACCATCTGTGTAATCATGTTTATCATTTCGCGATGCAACGCGTGCGAAATAGCGGTAGACACATGAAGGATAGCTACAAGTGTAGCCATCGGCAATTTTAAATTACTACTAAGATATTACTATTCATAATGCACATATTTTATTTGCATCTGCGTCACTCATTAAGTAATGTAGGCTAAAAAATGTATGTTACGTTATAAGTGTTCCGAGATCTCTTTTCATAAATAATGCTATAAATAATTTAATTAGTAAAAGTGAAGAATTGATTAATAAAAAATTTATATAAGTAATTTAATTTCAATCAAAACCGATTTAACTTCACACATTAAAAAAAAGAGCTGTTTCGTATTTGTAACAATTGTAATTATAATTAGATATTATTATAATTATAGTCATTTTCGGTTGTCAATTATATATATTGATTGAACTATACATATAGTTATTTATTACTAATATTATAGTAATAATAATCATAATTATAATATGTCATTATAATTATAAATACCAAACAGTTTTTCTCTCAGTGTAGATTGTCAGTGTAGATTGTGTAGAATGATTTTAAAATATCTTTTATAAATAATGCTAAGAATTATAAGAATTAAGAATTGATATATAATTTAATTTTTAAGACTTTCGAATTCAATTAAAAATAATTACATTAACAAAATTATATTAACATCGAATATTCGTTTCGGCAATAAAGATTAACGTTAATAATATATCATTTTACTTTTAAGAATTAAGCATTAATTAATTATTTATACATAATTCGATTTCGATAAAAAAATGATTACATTAACAAAATTATATAAATTAACATCGAATATTCGTTTCAGTAATAGAGATCTCGACGGGTGACTACGGTTTTGATTTGGTCGAACAGATAGTCACATGCGTTGACACGAAGCTACCGCTACTTCCAATTTTTCGATCAAAGAGCGAGTTTGAGCTTGATAAAAAGAACCCGAAAATCTCGTGGATTGATCAATTCAATACGCTAGTGAAGAGAATGATGATGCAGATTTATCGAAACAGAGTAAGTTCAACGTATTTTGCATTCTTAGATAGTCAAGTTTGTCGAAATTAAATTTTACAAAGCGTCTGCTGTAAATTTTGTCGATAAGAATATCAACAGAAATTGACAAGTATCCACTGATAAATTTCCGAAACCGAGCAAAATCTATTATTTCATAACCATTTAAATGATCTATATTTAGATGGCTATTTCGTAATTTATATATTAAAATGACATTCTGCTCGGCGGTCTATACTGTGAGATTATATCGAATATTGGCAGAATAAATTTAATATGAATGTATTTGATGCCAATTTCTGTACAATATTTTGCTCAAATCTGCTAGTAAATTACCTAAGCCAAGAGAAAGTCAAAAGGATGATTTTTTATTACAAAATTGGACTGTTTATTGACGTTAAAAATCAAAATAAAATCATTTTAATTTTTTGTTTTGATAGTTTTGACTAGTATATTGCCATATAGTATAACACTGTCATTTTGCTTACTGGAATCGGTAGTTAAATGATTTGTATCACCTCAAACATAAGAAATTATACTCAACGAAAATATGTAGACATTCCCTAAGACAGCTAACAAAACTTTAGATATTTGACTAGATCTCTTCCAAAACGGATTGCATACAAAAATGAAATTCCTCTGTATGTTTACAGAATTACATGTACATGAAGATATCGCTACACATCTTTCTGGGGATATTGATCGGCGCAATGTATTTTAATATGGGCAACGATGGCTCCAAGGCCCTCTTCAATTTCGGCTTTTGCTTCGCGTGCCTGATATTTTTTCTATACATGCCCATGCTACCGGTGCTGTTGCAATGTAAGGAAAAATTCTTTTCATCGCGTAGAAAAATAGAATTAGTGAACAAAAAAATAAGAAAGCAGTTTGCTGACTAATTAAAATCTTATCTATCGATATATTTATTTAAGGAAACGCATTCGTCGTACAATCAAAGCATAAAGACTATGGCAAACACAAAAGGATGTAAAGCAAAATTTAAACAATAAATGAAAGAGCCAATCATAGTAGAGATGTAATATAAGCAGTTGATTTGTTTACTGCTTACATCTTACTATTTAAATTTTGTTGTGTGCCATATTGTCTTAATATTTATATTATCATAAATATAATATAAAGACTATGACATACAAAAAAATTTAAATAGTAATATTTATTAATCGCTATAATTATAAAAATCAAAAGTCTTCCAAAAGATGCTATTATTTCTTTACAGAAGAGACAGAAATGATCAAAATGCCATTTTTTATTTTAAAAAAGTATTTTTTTAAAATCAACTTAAAATCGTATTTTATCGTGTTATTTATTATTTTTTCATTGCAGTTCCTTTCGAAATTCGGATAATGAAACGGGAACACTTCAATAGATGGTACGACCTTAGTGCGTATTATTGGGCCTTAACAGTAGTCAATATACCTTTTCAGGTTGGTTTTCTGTAAAATTGTATTCGTTTTTTTACATAGTATTTTTATATAATATTTCATACAGTGACCTAAAAAGATTCGTTTCTTTGGCACTATCCGAATCAAGTCTTATGCCCATATTCATAGTCAGACCTTATACTTAAGGCTTCCTTAAATTTATCTTTAGATGCTCAGTAGCCAATGAAATAATTCGTAGAGCATCTGAAGATAAATTTAAGGAAGCCTTAAATATAAGGCTTGATAATGAATACGGGGCTTAGTCTCCTCGAGAAAAATCACCCCTATATAGATTCTAATTTCCTTGCTTTTATAGTTGCAATTTTTATGGGAGGGGTTTAAACTTTTCATTATTATAAATTAAAATATTAAATCTTCGGCTTAATCCAATCTGTGTTCATCCATCCAAACGTTTTAAAAATCATTTTTATTTCTTTCCCAGATGACTTTCGCAGTTTTATATCTCTTAATGGTCTACTTCATCACGGGACAACCTCTGGAGTTGCACAGAAGCTTCATGTTCTTTAGCACTTGCTTCATATGTGCCTTCATCGCAGAAAGTATAGGATACAACATCGCTAGTGTGTTTAATGCCGTGGTACGTTCGAAATTGCATCGCGAAAGAAAAGGGAAAGCTCTTAAAAATCAATGAATAATCTGTGTCTTATCTTTTCAGAATAGTATATTCGTCGGACCTGCGTTAACTTGTCCGTTATTGTTAGTCGCGGTGCAAGATTTCGGCGATCCGAGGCCTCTACCTCTCTACCGGACGATTCCCATGTATATGAGCTACATGCGGTACGGACTAGAAGGTCTCATAACAGCCATGTACGGTCACGGTAGACAGAGACTATATTGCCCGCCAGAGGAAATTTACTGTCATTTTAGCTCACCTAAGGAAATCTTGCGAATTATAGGTAGGACTCTATTTTTCTTGAAACTCGAAAGTTGCTTAATCGCTCTAATAATTATTATGCACATCGCGCGCACGATTTTCTGCAAGGAATGGAAGAGTTACTATTCCGTTATTTCTTATAATAACAATTTGATAATGATGTTGCAACTTTTTATGACTATAATGATAACTAACTAAACGCTGAGATTGCGCTAAGATTGGGAAAGTCACTTTAAAAAGTAACTTGCATCATTACGTATTTATTTACTGAAAAAGGTAATTTATAACGAGAAACGAGTAACGTTACAAGTAACGATTAAAAAGTAAAAAGTTACAAATGCCGAATTAATTTTTTCAATAACGAATGACTTTTCCGACTCGTTACAAGTAACGATCGAATGACTTTTCAACCCTGATGTTATCGTTACACTCATAAAAAAAATTCGTCGTTTCCAAATTATTATTATAGCAATAAGAAAAGTAACAGCGTTACTTTTTTTATTGCTATAATAATTAGTTAGTAATTAAGTAATTAGTTAGTTCCATTCCCTGGTTTTCTGAAAGCTTTGTATCTCGATAATAATCTATAAATGTCTGAAATGTTTAGCAAATTCTGCGTTTCAGGACAAGAAACATCTGCGAATTTCTGGTTGGATCTAGCCGCTCTCTTCGCCATTTTATTTATTTCTAGAGGAATCTTATATTATTTGCTGAGGCAAAGGGTGCAACCAAATAAAACTTTCCAGATGCTTCAAATAATCGGAAAACTCATCAGTCATAATTTCATATGATCATTAGTTACGTGTTTTATTTTCGTTTGTATCGTGACGTCTCGACATTATACCATACGTGTTGCTCGATGCTCTTTAAGCAAATAAAATGTAGAGGAAGGTCACCGATACCACTCTGTTTTTAGACAATATTTCTTAAATAAAAGGTAAAAATACAACTTCAAAAACATAAATACAAACTAAAAAGTGTTTTCTATCAGATAATATAAGCAGTTTTTATAATACTGTTTGCAATTTTGCAATAGTTAAGTTTTTCGTAAGTTATGTAAAAATGAGCGTCTGACAAAATGAGCTCCAAAACTGACATAATAGGCAATAATGCCAACATTCCTATTCTATAAATAAAGATATATCCTATTCTGTAAAGAAAACTAATTTATGACACTATAAACATTTAAAATGACATAATATTATCAATAATACAGTCACTATTATTTTAATTACACAATTTGCAAAAGAACACTGTAATATAATTTTCTTTTTGGATTCATAGACTTTGTTTTTAGCTGATTTGGTATAGAAATAAGCCACAAATATATGAATTATGAGTTTGCACTTTTTTAATTAGCTAAACAGATCACGTTTTTATTAGTATTAATAAGGTGCAAAAGTTAGTTTCTAAGAAATAAGGGGATGTTGCTTTAGGAGATCTATGCCAGTATCGGTGACTTTCCTCTATTCTAAAAATGGATGTGATATGTATTTTGAAATTGTATGACGATAGCACCAAATTGTCGATACAACGATATGCCGAAAGTGATATTAATTATAAAAAAGAAAAATAGAATAATTTGTAAAAATAAAATAGATAAATCATTGTATAATTTTTGCTAAATAAAAAATTAATTGAATCCTCTTATTTCTGTTACTATATTGCCAAAACTAGAATATTGCATTTCGCTTCAAAGGATAACTTTAAGATATTTCTATTAAAAAAATATATATTAAAATATTAAATCTAATTTTGTATAAAACACATAGGTAGTATTGTAATACCGATTATCTAAACAATACCGATTATCTAAAGTATAACAAATGATTTCGCTGTAAAACGATTATGAAATATCATGAAAGGAGATGGCAATGTCACCCAACGCCGTTATGTCTTTATATTGCCAATACGCCTATTTAATTACAATTTTATTGGAATTTTTTCCAAGTATCTTGCTCGACACGATAATAAATGCTATTTTATCTTTGGACACGCGTTGTATACAATATCAGGCGATAAATGTAGATAGACAATTAATGTAGATAGACGTTAAATGATATGATGCGTAGCTATTGTGTACATTAATTCCAGCAAATTTTCATTCACTCTCACATTATTCAATATAAAAAAATAAAATTTTTAATAAAATATAATTATATCCTTAATGTTATGCTTTCTTTATGTGAAGGCCGTAATTATTTTTATATTAGGCCGTAATTATTTTTCAAACAAAAAGTAATTATGATTGTATAAAAATAATTAGAAATAATTATTATTCCGATTATTTAACGCAACAGATTATAAGAGATACATCACATGGAAATTGTCTAAAATTTATTGTACAAGCTTAAATAATTTTTGATAAATTACTTCTTATAATATTATAAACGTAATTATATTTAACGCTCGTAAGAAATATATGATTTATGATTACACATGTGGCAGTGGAAATACAGGTTTCATGATGTAGCTGTTCAACAAGATCTAACAACAAGATCAGGTAGGAAATACCATCTGCTGCGGATAATGTAAAGAACGGTAAAGATGGTGGTGGGAAAAAGGTAGTGGGAGTATAAAGTGCCATTAATTCCGTTGCTCGTCAGGTCAGTCTCCACTCTCTCTCTTTTCGCACAGAACGGTTTCTCCCTTCTCAGCAGAATGTGCAAGTACAGCATAAGCATAGCACCATGTATTGTCTTGTTTTATCTACTATGTGTTACACATGGGTGAGTACAATCATGTACATCGTGATGAAGACAACAAAATGAATTGTTTGAAATATTGTATCAATATAGTAACTTGTTTGGTCAACACACCGATAATTGAAGAACTAAATATTTATAAGTGATGGGCATAATCGATTAATAATCAATGATTTTTAATGATTAATTAATTATTTAAAAATTTTTTAAGTCAACAGGAGTGATGAATAAGATTATTTATCTGTACCTCGATATTATAGTTGAAACGCAATTGATTTACAATCGCGTGTGTTTAATACAATCGTTTTTTTAGACAAAGTAATCAATTATGCTAATCAAGTGAAGATAAGGTGTTTTAGCGTTAGCACACCTGCAGTGCACGTGTGTCCGCAGATGTTAACAAGTGTTATTAACGCATCTTTTAATTCAAGGAAAATTCTGTCGATTTTACCGATATTTTATACATCGACATAGCACACTTATACATATAACTTCCAATTACTTCAATTGATTACATCACACGCAAGACGAGCTATTCTTTGACTCAATCAAAGAGATCACGTGAACGTTCGAATCGACTCATTGGATTTTTCTAATAGAAGATCTGAATCAATACAGATGATTTTCAATTTCAAAATATAATTCTAATCATTTAAATGACATTCTACAAATGATGTAGATTGTAATTTTTATTTTATTTAACTTTAATAGGAAATGGATCGGGAGAAATAACTTAAAACAAACATCCGATGAATTTGATGTCTTGATATTTACTCAGCGATGGCCATTAACAGTTTGTTTCGAATGGGAAAACAAGTCGCGGCTAAACGACACGCACAGTTGCGTGTTACCAAAGCGTACCGAGTGGACCATTCATGGAATTTGGCCTACGAAATATAACACAACAGGCCCGCAGTTTTGTAACAGGTTACCATTTGATTCAAAAGCTATAGCACCCATAGAAGGAGAATTAAAAGAAAACTGGATCGATATACAAAAAGGGTCTAAACCTTATTCGTTCTGGAGACATGAGTGGGATAAACACGGCACTTGTGCAATCTCAGTAAAAGATTTAAACAATGAATTTAAATATTTCCAAACAGCTTTAAAATTACTCGACGAGTACAATATGATAGACGTACTTGCGAAAGCAAATATCTTGCCTGGTAACAAATATACGGTACAAAATTATTTAACGGGAATTCAAAAGATACTAAATAAAAGGGGACAAGTAATGTGTGTGGTTGACCAGGTAAGTTCAAAAATTATTTCAATACAGATAAACGTCATTTTGAATAGTTTCTTTTCGGATATGGAAGAAAACTATCAATATAAAAAAAAGTAAACATAATAGTAATTTTTACTACAAACGTATACTTTACTTTCTTCCAGAAAACGAAAAATTCATATGTAAACGAGATAAGAATTTGTTTTAACAAGACATTACAACTGGTAGACTGTGATGGCATATATAATTTCCCTACCAACTGTAAATCTCAAGAGATAATATATCCAAATCTCATACCACGTTACCACAGATATAACGTAAAACAGATATAATGGTAAAATTAAAAGCATAATATTTATATGTATGTGTGTATGCAAGCTAGATAAATTATTATATAAATAATATCATATCACATATACGACGTACAGATCAATTTCAAAATAATTTATCGTGACAAAAAATGAACAACAAATATTTATGAGTTAAACAATGTAATTTTTAGCATTCTTAATCAATATTTAAAAAATATTAAAAATATTAATATTTAAGTAATATTAGAAATATATTTCAGATTGAGACGTCGTCATAATTATTAGATTAAATAATACTTACATGTATGATTCAAAAAATACGAAAAGAGCAGATCGGTTGAAAATTATAAATATTTATGCACAAGCTTTAAACTGTTCATCATTTAATTTTTAATCATAACGTTATGTTTTTAAATGCAATAAATATTCATCGTTAAGAAGGAAACAGACTATACAGAGAAATTCAGTTTCAAAAAAGAAATTCGTATATCACACACGACGAGTTTATCATTTATAATAAAGAATATTATTATATTAGAGTGAATGTCTTATAATTAATTTGTATGATAATATACATTAGTATTTTTGCTTACAAATTAGAGCATTACTGGCTACATCATTCCGCCTTCTTCTGAACGATCACGACTGCTGAGGGTACTAGGCCTGCAAATAAAAGAAGTGCCATATCTTCAGGAAAAGTCTTTATATATATATACTAAATATGTTAAATAATCACAATGACAATGAATTATCACATTACAGCTGATAAAATTGCATAATTAATTAATAGAACTGCATCCGTTGCATCAATAAGCAATAATAGAAATTATCACGAGTTGTACATATATAAATGAAAATGTAGGTATATAATAATAAATTATCAATACAGCATACCTAATACATCCAATGGAGTATCGTAATCCTCATCCGTAAACACTTTTCTGGGAAACGTGGTCATCAGTTGGAAGGGACCATTATCATCTGTCCTATTCATTTCAATAAACAGTCTCACTGCAGACAATTGTTCCTTGCTTCCAAAGCTTTGGGTCAAGGTTTGTCCATTGGTCAGCCTAAGCTAAAATGTAATTGTTTGAAGAACACACGTGGTCTACATATTTTTTTACTTATTTCATACGCATTTTATATTAATACCTGAAGCCTGGTTTCGGTGTAATCCTTTCTATGGTGCGCAGATGTAGATGAAGGTATTGCGGATAATGAGACTGAAGTTGTATTAACCGTTTGATTGCTTTCAGCAGCTGCTTTAGCTCGTCTTGCTGCTTTATCGGCTTCAATTTGTGCTCGAACTCTTTGCCTTGCTTCCTTTTCCTCCGCCTTCTCCCGTTTTCTTTGCTCCAGAAGCTTCTGCATCTCTAACTCTTCCAATCTATTATACATATATAAATAAAATATAGATTTGCATACTCTTTCTATTTCAATTTCGTCACTTTGTCCCTTACTTTTTCCTGGCTTCGGACATTTCCTTTCCCGATCGTATCCTATTCTTTTCTCTTTCAAATGCATTTTTCTTTTCCTGCTCCTCTCTCTCCTTTCTCTTCTGCCTCAACTTTTCCTCCAACATCTTCAACTGTTCCCGCTTCTCTTCTTCGGTTAATGGCTTCTTCTCCTCTGTGCTTTCAGAAAATCTATCGTGTCCAGACTTTGTGGCATGAAATTCAACTTCTAAGTTAGATTTGAAGAGTTTTCCACATCTACAAAGACAATTTGAAAAAAAATATGTATACTTGTTGGAAGTTTTGTTGAGATAGGACTATCCTTCAAGAACCAATTATATATATAATGCGAAGAAAACTTTTAACAATCACAAAGTAAACATTTCTTTTGTACACAGTAGTGATATTCCATACAAAAGTATAACGCAACAATTTCAATGCTCAAAGGAGCATCTATATATTCCAACATTTAGGTTGTGCCCTAATACACTGCCAATACTAATAATCTATAGTTCAGGTATATTATATTTTCTAAATTCTTTGGTGTAGAATTTCACCAGAAGAACAAAAATTAAGCTAATTTCGAAAAAAAGTAGCTCAATTTTCAATCTTTAGGACTGAGATTTCACTCTTCAAAGTGAGATTTGCTCTAAAAGTTTTAGAGAATAGATTTCAGTGGTTTTGGCAGCGTCTATCTGAACACGGTCTTATACCGTTTTTCTGCTAGAAAAACTAGTGCAACACTGGTATAACTGAATGCAAATCGATATATATATATATATATACTTTCGGTGTGTCAATAAATAATTTAATTTTTTCAAGATTATGAGATTATCACTACAACAGAGAATATGTATTAATTAAAAGGATTAAATCATTTATTAACACTGAAAATATCAGTTATTTTGTATTTAATGGTACTCGGTGTCCACCGAGCATTATTGCACTATTTTTCCCAGTGGAAAACTGTATCAGAGTCTTATCCTTGCAATTCAACATACACGTCGCACTTCATAGACTTAGCCGATTCAGTCGTGGAAACCGGTTGACTGCTAGCACCAGCGACGTTGTCCTGTGTGTCGGTAGACAGCGTCGGAGCACTCTCGCCTACAGCTGGTCCTGGTTCAACCTCATCCGAATGGGCCAACAGCCTACAATAATAAATCGATAGCGTCACAACGCGACGAGAATTATAATAGCAACGTCTCTAGTCCGTACCATTCCATAGCCGGTTCCACGCCTTTGTTACCGGTGATCTCCAAGGCCTTCTCGCTGTAACAAAACCGTCGAATCGTCAACATAGGTTAGGCTTCGACGATGCGACGTTTATCTACGAACTTACGCCTTGGACATGCTGAAACCCATGTCCACGAGGATGTCTATCACGCCCGACGACATTTCGCGCTTCTCGCTGCCGCGTTCGGCGAATGTACCACCTTGAAAAAGTCGTTCTAACCGAACACCGTCGTCCAAAAATTAAATGTCACGTCGAATCGACGCGCTACTTGTACCAGAGAAACCTGAGAGAGGACGTGAGAGCCTTTTTCCTGTAACCGCAAAATGCTGCCGCGCACTATTGCCCTCTGAATAAGTGGATGTAAACTACACAACAATATCCATTTTTTTGCGATGCTCCTGATGGAAATAAATCGTTGAAATCACTGAAATCTATTAAATTAATATTCAGGTTTTTCTCTCCCTGTATTCATAGTCGATTCTTATTTCAAGACTGTCTTAAGTAATGTCTTAATACGCTAATGTGGCTCTCTTATTGGTTCGTAACACCTCAAGGCTGAACTTGAGATGATCTTGAATATAAGAACTGACTATGAATACCGGCCATAGTCAGATCTTATATTTAAGATTGCCTTAAGTACAATCTTAAAATGTCATGAACCAATCAGAAAGCCGTACATTAGCATCTTAGGATATTACTTAAGATGATCTTAAAATAAGAACCAAAGAGAAATCTCAGAGAGGACACGAGGACCTTTTTCTTGTAACCGCAAACTGCTCTCGGGCACTACTATCCTTTGAAGAAGTAGATGTTTAAATATTCAAACAAGTTAATTTAGCGAATTTTGTCTTATAATACGTATTTCTATAACCAAAGTCTCTATAATCACTAATCACTAACAATTATAGTCTTTGAAGAAGACATTTAACGATTATAGAGACTTTGAAGAAGACATTTAATAATTATAGACTTTGAAGAAGACATTTAATAATTATAGAGACTTTGAAGAAGACATTTAACAATTATAATCTACTTCAACTTCCAAGTGATACCAAATTCCAACGCAGGCTCGAATCGCTTGCGAGATAGCGACAGGCTCACGAACGTCAATTTTGAATTCAAAGTCGCAGAATTGTTTGTTGATAACATTTCGTCAAAAATACAAATACAAAATGGCTATATTAACAATCTTCCGCAAATAATGGCAGACAATAAAATTGTAATGGGAGATTCGATCTTCTCACTTACAACTGTTATTATAAATATATAACAGGTATTCGACAACGGAATGAGTGATGTTAAAAGTTTTAGATCTTTCTATAACGAAGTTTTATTTTCATATATTTAAATGAGGATTACACGCATTTGCGAATTGAATCTTCACATAGGGACGCAATGCTATTTATTTTTGCATCAATATCGTTTACATTTAACAAAAACATTCAAGCATTAATACAATCTTTTCAAATCTTCAGTAATAGGATATACAGTAGAATAAAATTAATGATGCTAAAGTCTAAAATTAGAATAAAAAGAATAAACGAGAAATGTGTACGTTTGTATTTGCGTGCAGGAAACATGTATAACTGTAACAGTAGCATTTAAATAAGATAAAATTGTATCATAAATAAAACATGCATAAGTAATTCATTAATAGTTACGTAATCTTCAAATTAAAACAGAAATTTTGGGTTACCGTTCACTGGTTTCTAATTAAGACATAATTATCAAATATACCTCATCAACATGGCAATTATTAATTAAATACAATACTTTCAACGGTATTCAGGACAGGATTTAGCAGAAAACATAAAAATCGAAATGGTAATATCTAACTCCACATAAACGCAATAAAAATTCGCTTGCAGGTGGTTGTCAATAAAATAAAATAGAGAAAAAAGAACGTTCACAAATCTGAATTCGTGAAAATTGATGGAATAACAAGGAAATCAATATGATAATGTAATGGTTGAGCATTCGGCAGAGAAAGCAGCTTTGCAACTAACTGTAAAATTCTTTGATACGATTGGTTTATATATTTAATTCCAGTAAAGAACTAAGAGTAAAAGACCAGTCATATCAAAGCATTTTACAACAGTGGCAAAGCTGCTTTCTCTGCTGAACGCAACCGATGTTTGTTATTAATCTCCACAATTTTATCGTCAACCATGTAAAACCAGCCCTGTTGCACAGATTGTAAGGACATTCGTTCCTTTTCCTCCGGTTTTGCGAAATAAAGGCATGTCTCTAGAATTACGGTTAAAGTTATAAACGTGTAATAATCTAATATTCCTGCGACGCCTTGTCGCCCTTTCCAGAGCCACCGGTACCGGTCTTCTTCGGCAGCAGAACCGCTTGGATATTAGGCAGGACTCCACCTTGAGCAATGGTCACTCCGGACAACAATTTATTCAATTCTTCGTCATTACGAATGGCCAGTTGCAAGTGGCGCGGGATTATCCTGTGAAAGATGAGCATTTATATACAATTTCAACGAAATACACATTAAATAAAAACAAAAAAAAACAGCAAATATTACAGAAGGTTGTTGTCACAAATTCATCATTTAAAAATTCCATAACTTTTCCAAACAAAATTTCGTGATTTTCCCTGACTTTCAATATTTTGAATTTTTTTTTATTTTCATTGATTTGGAAACCATTAAATATTTTGTTGAAAGAGTAACTTAACATAGCAATGTAAATTACTATTGACGTTTCTGACATTGCTTGCATTTAATTGTTAAGTTGGTAATATTCCAAAATTGCATAGGCGTGATATATGAATATTAAATTTTTTCAGGTAAGAATTTTAATTTTCCAGAAAATTCTGTGAAATTCCCAAACTTTTTACTGATTTCTTTATCATTTTCAATTTCCCTGACATTTTTCAGATTTTTGATTTCTAGTTTTGTGGTAACCTTGTATTAGAATCTAAAATTTTTCTACATTTCTATGAGAACAAGGAAACAAACCGTTACATTTAATTTACAATCAAATTAGTAATTCATCTAATTTTATAATCTCCATATAAACACAATAAAAATTCTTTTTGCCCTTTGCTTCCTGTTTCTTACATTTTGCCTTTTCCTTTCTTTTGCGATTATTTTATTAACAATCGTGTTTCTCTTGCTTACAGCTGCCATATCAAAATTTTCAAAACTAGAATAACTACAGACTAAAAACCCCGAATATCTCGCTTGAAACTCTGGACGCATATAAGAATGCGTGTTATGTAGATTAATAAAATTGATCAGAATTAAACGAGCAATTATTTCACATCTAATCGTTCATTAGTGATACTAATTTAATGTAAGAAATTGACCAATCATATATTATTCTCCTCACATTCAACTGTGATTGGTCAGTTTCTTACAGTTTAAGAATTATACCTATTAAATCAGGACTAATACAGAATAACATGGGAGAGGAATCAAAGTAAACAATTTAGAAGGTTCCCTAAAACTCATAATTACCCCGGATATTCTAAAAAAAAAAAAAGAGAGTATCCAGAGAAAAGAGGAAGGACGAATGGCGACCCTATTCTTGCCACATATTTCTCATCTCTTCCCAAGTTTGTTAATTTTTATTTCAGGCAACAGAAAACAAAGAAGGATAAGAGGTAAAAAGACAAAAAGTAATTGAAAACAAGAAACCGGAAACAAGAGCACATTGTAAATTAGACTTTTATGATGTTATATATTCAAATAAGCTAAGCAATCCATGTTGGATAAGGTTAAAACACAAAAACATGCCAACATCCAACAGTTACAGTTTGCAAAAATTCAGAAAGCGAATCTAGAATAGTAAACAAATTTCTCGGAGACAAACGAACGAGATGAAACATTGCGCTTAAACAGCACTAATATATTTCGATGCAAGAGAATAACGCCAAGAGAGTGATTGAAAATTAATTTTCTTAAAACAAAGTCGATTAACGGTGAAGATCTATATTCCCTCTGTACTACGCCTAGAGCAGAGGGTGCGAAGGAAACCGAGCGAGACGCAGACACGAGATAGAAACAGGAAGTCGCGACGAGAGAGACGGAATGAGAGAAAGCGCGCGCGCGTGAGAGAGAGAGAGAGAGAGAAATTGAGGAAGGGCTTGCCTAGTCTTTTTGTTGTCCCTGGCAGCATTTCCAGCCAACTCTAGCACTTCGGCAGCCAGATATTCCATCACGGCGGCGAGATAAACGGGAGCACCGGCACCAACGCGTTCCGCGTAGTTACCTTTCCTGAGAAGACGATGAATCCTTCCCACAGGAAACTGCAGCCCAGCCCTGCTGCTGCGGGTCTTCGCCTTCCCCTTGGTCTTACCTGGAAAAAGACACGCGCGAGGAGTGTCGTTATCGTCGCCCGGCGCCGCAGGATTCCCTTTTTCTAGCTTCTTTTCTTTTTCTCCCTTTTCTTTTCGTTCTTACTCACCACCTTTGCCGCGTCCAGACATGTCTTGCCGTTAAATCAAGTACGTTTGCTTTTTCCTTGCACGAAGGAGGAACGGGGAGGAAGTGAGATAGATACGAAGATGCGTTTACGGAATCGTGCCGACACGCCAAGACCGAACGCTGAAAGCCGAATGAAGCCGCGGCCCGCGCAACCACGACGGTTAACGGTAGTGCGCATGCACGTCGGATATTTTGGCGCCGATCGCTCGTTTGCGCGGGAACTCGGGAACAGCCGACGGTAGCGGGACCAGCGGGACACTTCCCGCGCTCGAAAGTCCCTGCGACAAATTCCTCTTTTTCGAATCACTAAACTCAGGATACGGCGCGAATTTAAACAAATATTCACGTAAACGCTTCGAGTTTTTTTGTGCTCGACGAAGTGTATAATTTTGCTGCAAACAATTACTCTGTAAATTGAGCTAATCCAAGTTTGATCAGTTTTTTTAATAGAAATTTTTATTTAAAATTTTATTTAAACTTTTTTTTATCTTTTTCATTATTTTTTTTCTTGGTTACATGAGAATGGTTTTTTATTCGAGTATCCTATTATCCGTTTCTACCAATATAGATTAATTTTTTAATTTCTATTCAATTTATAATAAATTTGAACTTATTATAGTGCGCACTGATGCGTATTAAAACCGTTGTATGTATGTGCACTGATTTAATCTGAGTGTAAACTGTAAATATTTCATATTTTACTTAACAACACAATAAAATGTATGGAAAACTTCACGTTTTAATCCGTTTCTATATTTATATTAAACACACATTTTTATGTTAATAGATTTGTTCGCGTTGCTTAAAATTCTTAAAAATTGAGTACAAAAAGTGCAAGCAACGTGAACAGATCTAATTTGAATATGACAGCTTTAATATGTACAGAATGCATCCAATCGAATTCGCTATTACTCTTCGAATGATTATAATTGACAAACTGCATATTTACAATCGATATATCAAATTAAAAAATATTCGTCTATAATTATATAAAAATATATGTCTATAATTGTTTATAATTGCGCTCAATATCAAATTCTTTATAAGCTAAAATAAGATTATATAAGACTAGCAATTATCTTTCTCCAAGTCTTAGAATTAGAAAAAGATGAAGAGTAGGTTGAATTAAGACACAGATTAAAGTTAATTTGCATTGGTAGAAATGGGCATAGAATAAGAGAAGAGGAAATTTTAGAGCAAAGACAATGTCTGATTCAACGATGGTCTTAGGATAAAGGAGATCAAATATGCGACATCTTCAGAGGTATATAAATGTCAATTATTGCAAAACCTTTTTGTCCTCGATTGGTTATAATCGACAGACCGCACATTTACAATTGAGTCGATACATCGAATTAAAAAAATATACAATGTCTATAATTGTTTACAATTGTCTACAGCGCGTAGCGTCGAGTCCCTTAAGCTAAACTAAGACTTATGCAAGACTAGCGATTATTTTGTTGTTAAAAATCTAATAGTTCCAGTTTAAATTTATCTGTCTGATTGTTTCATCAGAGTTGCCACAAATTCCTCGTCCTAAAATTCCATAACTTTTCCTTGATTTCCGGATAAAATTTTATCTTCCCTGACTTTCAAATAATATTTTGAAGTTTTCTGTATTTTCGTTCTGTGATTTGGAAATTGTTAAATTATTTTTGTTGAGGAAGTAATTTAATATAACAATGTAAATTATAATACTATTAAAATTGCTGACACTGCTTGCAATTTTTCAAAATTCCCTAACTTTTCTGATTTCTCCGTTTTCGATTTCCTTGATTTTCAGTTTTGTGACAACCCTGTTTACCCTTTTTTTTTTTTTTTACAAAAATCTCGTTTGGGACAACTATTTTCATAGAAATCTGTCTTTAGTTGTTCTCACGAAATTAGAAACGATATTGACACTAGTAATACAAATTCACCGTCGTTGAATTAATAATATTTGAATCGACACAGAGGTACTATTTTTAGAATATGACTTACAATGTTATCTAAAGGCTTATTTCCATTAAAACCAACCGTGCTAATCGGTACAATTGGCTTAATAGTTTTTATCTTACGCGTTCAGACAATTTCCTGTTCTAAACTGCTAGTATAATTACTATCTTGCAAATCTCGGGACTTGTAAAACTAATTTGCATTGTCGTTATGCTTACGCTAGTGACTTAACAACAACCATTAACATATCTTTTTTTATCGAAAGTTAGAACCTCCAATCCCATGGCACACAAAGAACGCCATCGCTCATAACAGAATAATAATGAGTAACCCAGAGCATGACGCCCTCAAGCGATGGTGCCAGATCCTTTTTGTGTAGAAGCAGTCGTTCGCAACACTGTATCATAAGATCCGGTGTAATGCTGTCGTCCTTGTTAAGAGCAGCTAAACCTAATTCTTTGATAGTCTTACGATGAAGTTCCCGTTCCACGTGCTTTATGCTGCAAATACGCACAAATAGTAATAATATCTATATTAATCTCAGTTCAATTAAAAATCTGAGATGTCTTACTTATTATAGTGATATAGTCTTTTTGTAGCCTCCTCTAAGTTTTCCGTAATAAAATTTACCAAAAGAAAACTTGGACAAGACGACGGTACAATGAATTGTCCAGTCGGCGATAACATCAAAGGACCTGCTTCGCTACAAGATCATAAATTGTGTTGAGCCACTTGCACAAAATTTAAAATCATCCACAAGCAACGATATTTAAATAGTAGTACTAACGCTTCGATGACAATTTCGTAAGTTGACAGATTGGCCGGCCACGAACTCGGATATTTTCTTTTGCCACGATAATCTGAGAGCGTGGTTGTGAGTTGTCGCAGCTGTTGCTCATACTGGCCGACCATTACCTTAGGCATGAATTTCCTGCACATATAGAGCACCCTGAGCCTTACCATAACTCAAATAATATGATGTATTACGCACCGTCGACCAACTTTAATGTCGAGGAGTACTTGGGAGACTGCCTTCTCAAACGCTGGCAATTTCAACAAAACAGCATCATGCTTTTTTACATTCTTTATTAGCTATAAACAACAAAGGAGTTTAATACTTATAGGAATAGATCGGGTAATCAGCTTATTTTCAACTTACGTCGAGCCAATTGTGCCTGACTTCTCCAGAATTTAGCATAACATTGCCTTCTAAACTGATACCAGTATCATTTGCAAACACAAGAGTGCGATTCCTCAATACTTCCATCGATTCCGGATGATGCTCGGCTAACGCTTGAAAGGCTAATAAACAGCCGCGATAATGAGTGATATTCCAACCACAGTCCCATATGATATCTTTTAGACCCAACACGCTGCATAGTACTTTCTCCAGTTTCTCCACCTCGTCTCTCACTGGTCTGCATGCCTCCAGTTTAACATGTACTTCATTGATGTGCTTATCTAGATACGCTCTAATCAGAAACATAAAAATACGAGTATAATAGCAATATTTAGTACTTTATGCATATCTCAATGTTATACTACTAATGTATTTACTTCAATGTATCTGGCTCTGCATTAACCTTGCGTTTCATAATAATCGATGCATAAATAGGATCCTCCTCCAATTCCGAAAAGTCTATTCTTTCTCCAGAATACGCGCGTTGCCAAAATCTGGATTTGTGCTTAGTGACAGAAGGTTTCGGTTCCTCTATTTTGTCGACAAACGTTGTGGGTAGATCGCATGTTTTTAAGATGGAAAGTATAGCTTGCCTCAGATCCTTTTCTTTCAATTGTATTTTAACAAGCGTGAATTTACCAGCCTTCACGTCTTTCTCATCTTTCGATCGCAGATAAAAGGGCAAAATAGTCGGCCGTATAGGTTGTTTTTGTTGCAAGGTTTCTAAGATTGAACTTAATTGCTTCAAAGAATTTTCATTCACTGTCTGTAAATAGTAAATTATAACACAGATGATAATAACATAGACACAACATAGATAATACCTAATGATTTGCATTAATTAAAGATGATTATATATACATATCATCTTGCTTATGAAAGAATGTATATAAAAAATATAATTAAAGAATATTTACAAAAAATTTAATTAACACTAATGCATTTCTTGAATAAAGATAAAGATAAGAAAGTAATAATGATAATATGATTATGCAAGGTATATATAAAATGTTTAATCAAATGTCCTTTCATGAATCATATTAATGAGAAAATGTGAGATACAAATATTTATTATCCGATATTACTTGAATATGATAATAAAATATAATTGATAATAAACACTGAAAAATAACAAATAAGTATTATATTGATTTTCAAGCGTGTGATTTCTTAAATCATGCACGTCCAGATTCTAGTTTTGCTAAGAATGGATTTCGATCGATACGGTAGTTCTATAGGTATAGCGTTTCAAGACCGAAAAATCAATTCGGCGCGCAATTTGGCAGAATTTGATACGTAGTATCACTGTACTGCTTTCGGCAGAACACAACAGTTTTACAACCGTGATTGTTTGCTGAGATAGGACCATTCTTCTAGATCTAAAAGTATAATTCAATCAGCGCGGAGAAAACTTTCAACAGTTAACAAAATAAACGTTCTGCTAAACGCAACCGATAGTTGAATGAGCGCTCGTAGCTATTGATGTATTCTTCCAAATTTAAAAGTCTGATTGAATGATCTAGAAGAATATACCAATAACAGCAAGCGTTTACTCAACTGTTGAGTCTGATGAACGCAGCTTAAATAAATTCACACCAAATTATTTAAGCACCAAAGCTTCGATCGTTATGGTTTTATTTCGTATTGATTGTTTATTAATAATATTTAATTTGTTTTTTTCAAATTATACAATAGATTAAAAATATATAATTAAACAACTTGAAAAATTCTTTAAAAAATAAAACTAATAACAAAAAACTTTAGTAGGTTCCAAAGACCCGTATGTTTCTTTAGCATAAAAAAAAGTGTTCCTTTACGGATTAAAAATAATGCACTATGCTTTTTTGATCAATTCTCGCGGTTAATGATCTGTTAAATTAAATTGTCACGCTTAAAAATGTTTATAAGCGAGCCTTAAGTCACAATCAACATGTATTAATAAAACACACGCGCAGGGCCGCGTTTATCGATTAATTGTTCAATTTTCGACATCGTTTATACAAAACGAGATACGATTTCAATTTCATTAATTTAGAAAAATTGAAGTTGTTAAAATAATTCGTATTTTATAAATATCAAATATACATTCAATAAATACACAATAATTATAATTTTATTTATAATTTTATTATTAATTTGTCAAATATATATATATATATATTGCAAATATATTTCTTTAAATTCTCTCCAATTATAATAAACATTTAATTTTGTTTTCAATTCAATCAGTTTTCCCGTAAGCAAATGTCGCGATAATACGCATATCAGATCAGAAAACAGGCTTCTCGAAAAAAAAAAAAAAAAAAAGAAACGTTCCGCTCTGTTCCTTTCCCGCGTGATTGTTCTACGTGCTCTTTCTCGGAGCGGATCTGAAATGCTAATTTACACGTTTCTGCGGCTATAGATATGATCATTTTAATGCGGCCCTGCTCGTGACAAACAATAATCTCACTGATAAACGACGCAAACATCTGACTGAAGGTCTGTCCGCATTACTTATAGTTTTTCAACATTTTCGCTTTCTCTTCTCAACGTCCGAATATGTACAGAGAGAATATATATATATTTATCTCTATTGGGGAGAATTATTATTATTTCAGTTTGATTATGTTGTAAGTCGAAAAAGTAATCAGCGCGTAGCCATATACATATTTAAAATAAATTTATTTAAATACATATAGATGTATTTAAATAATTATCTTTAATCGTAAGTAGCGCTTACGATTTTCATATACTTAAATCCGTTTCTACCAATATAGATTAACTTTAATCTCTTTTAATTTTAATTCTTTCGGGTTTTCTACAATAAGCCATTTAAATCTTAAGCCACAGGAAACTGGTCAATCGTAGTCGAATGTGAGAAGAATAATCGATTGGTCAATTTCTTACGACGGTAATGGTTTATTATAGAAAGCCCATTAAAATTAGAAAAAGACGAAGAATTAGTTGAACCGAGATCAAAATTAAACTGCATTGAAACGGGTATTGGTTAATTTATTTGTAAGGCGCCTCCAGACGATATGGCCAACGTATGCCAACATTAGCAAATATCATAAACATACATGACATGCATAATGTCATGACGAGGCAATGTGTGCCTTCCAACAAGCGACACAAATGATACGATGTGACACAATGAATCATTACAGCCTTGCCAATCCTTGTTGTTTGCCAACGTTAAACAAAGATCACTGTATCGCACACCCAATATTTAGCAAATGTATACAAAGTTGACGTACCGTCTGGCCATATCATCTGAAGACCACGGTTGTCAGGTCTCCAGATTTCGACTGATTCATCATCCAGTTTTCGGGACCAGTTTTCCAGCAGGCGGGAAAAATCTCCAGTTTTTCACTCGCGTGGGATATTTATTAATTGTATATTTAAATTACGTGGAAATTAATAAGAAAGTCTGTGATTATGTTCGCAGTTTATGTTCTTTTACAAATAATAAAAAAGTTTGTAATTCTGTTCGCACTGTATGTAATGTTGTAATTATTGTAATAATAATAAAAAGGTCTCTGTGATTGTGTTGACACTTTATGTCCGTCAAATATTAATCACGAAAAGAAAGTCTGTAACAGTGGTCGCAAAACACGAATTAAACCCTGCGCCTTTTTTTCTCTCTTTTTTTAAATGAAACAATCGGCAGGTCTCCAGTCGAAATATGAAATCTCCAGCGCATGGACCTTCGGACTCCAGCCGTACAGTGCTCGGGACCTGACAATCGTGCTGGAGACGTCTGTATGACGGTCTTGTCACCAATTATTCTTTTATTATTCTTTATATGTGTCTCCTTTTAAGTGCAAGAATTTTGAGGGCTTTCAAGCAACGCGAGCAGACTTTGTGACTGCAGAAAATTTATTCTGATTCGAGCAAACTTGTACACGCACGTACAAAGATCGCTGTATCATTCCTTTATGAACGAGACAACAAGTTTTTGCACGTTTAAAAATAATACCGTTCACCGCATTAGCTTGTGCTCGGTATCACACCACGATGACTAAACTACCGATTGCTTTGTGTGGCGCTTTGACAACAGCACGCGTGCATCTTACGTGTCCTTGATGAGAAACGAGTGGTCGGCGTGACTCTCGCGAAGGAAAGAAAATAAAATAAATAAAAATGTAACGAACACGTGGCGCGCAAACACACTCTAGCCTTTTCCTTTTATATTTTTTGTGACCGTTATCTCTTCATTCTCCTTCCTCTCTCTTTCTCTCTAAGGTTGTAAATACAGTTCAGGAACTTTCTAAATTCTTGTGAAATTGTATGATAGCTCGATTGCTTCTGTAGTGTTTTTTATTTTATACGGGTACGATCAACATGATGCTACAAATGCTTTGATTGGTCAATTTGTAAAATTTATTCTTCCCCAAGCAGAACAACAAGTCATTATGATATCAAAATGATGTCAAAATGACTCCAAAATAATTATTAAAAGTCATTTTTCAATCATTTTCGATTCATTTTAATGTCATTTTAACGTTATCGTGACTTGTTCTCTGTTTGGGTCTGATTGATCAATCAAATGCGTCAAAGCATTTGAGACTTTGCACTTTGAGACACTGCACTCTACATTTTAACTCTTCTATCAATGCATAATTTTTTACATTTTCATTACCGTGTTTCACAAGATATCCTTACAATATAAAAATGAAAATAAAGTCTGTGCAAAACCGTTCTTTGTTATTTGAAAGGTGGAATTTTTGGAAGTATCATATAACGAAATTCGCATCAAAAATATTTAAAAATATATAAAAATTTATGCTGTTTAAAATTCGATGTATCTAAAATTTACTATATAAAATTCGATAAAAGTCGAACTGACATTGACAGAAGGGTTGAAAGGTTTAAATGTACATTCGCAGGACCTGCAGACAGAAAGAAATATGGAAGATGTGAATGAAACAAAATAGGATCACATATATCTGTGTCATTTTATAACAAAATAACTGCAGAGTCCACAACTAAAGAGTCCACAAAGTTACTTGACGAAACCAACCGTGATTTATCTCGATCGTATCGTAAAACATTCGCTCCAAACATCTCATCTGCATTCAAATTGATCCTTACCCTCTGCGTAGGATACTGGCCGAACAGATCGGGATGAACGGTAAAGTAAAACGGCCTCAATGCGGTGGATACCTCGCCGGTGCTCAGAGCCCTCATCGCGTCCCTCCTGCAAAAGCTGTCAGAAAGAGCTGTCAGTTCCCGGGTGGGCTGCTGTCGTTTACCGCGAAGAAGTAAACGCCAGACTTCAACAAGTAAACTTCAACTTTTATAGCTGCTTTTAGCTCTCCGTTACCATCTTCCGAGAATTATTCACTCCCTCGCACCCTCCCTCGTCGCCGTCCTGGCAGTTGAATTATCGTCGGTGTGCGTCTCTCATGTCACGCGGCCGATCACGCAGCGGACGTGAGATTCATCACGTCACGCATTCTCTCTCTCTCTCCCTTTCCGTTCACTTTCGCCTCACAAGTCACAGGGGATGCGCCGCTTCACCTTTCCTCCCCGTCGCCCCTTTCTCCGGGTAGACTGTCTTGCTCCAGGAATTTTTTTCACGACGGCGAGACCGTTCGACGTTATTTGACGTCAATGGCTGGCCGAACGGATCGACCACATCCAAGTACACACCAAGACGTTCCACCGACACCGTTGGACACTGCGACGTGCCCGACGTGCCATCGACGACGGCACAGAACATATATAAAGACGACGGTCGACGACGATAATATATAAAAACAATGCGCGCTGCGCAACGCCCTCAATGGTGAGCTCCGGAAGCGACTCGAACGGATTACGTTCGTCCTAGGCTGGGAAATTGTCGATAAGTTATATCGGGAACAGTGGAGAGATCAAAGATATTTGATATTTCTCTTCAATCGTCCTTGATATTTCGGGATATTCCCCGATTATGAAATGAACCAATGTAACTTTAACATCAACAGTATCTTAATATCTTATAATCTCTCGAGAGTCTCGTTCATCGCGATTGATAATTGATATCGTTCGAGTGTCGGCGGGTTATCATAATAATAATATACGTTATACATATAGACTTCTTTTGCCGTAAAACTTTTGGTCAATTAATTACAATTTTATACTTATAAAATTATATTAATGAGAACTGTCAAAAGAAATTACTTGAAATTTGATTAAAAATACAATTGTTTTTAATGAATTACACTGTCAACTTGTTAGGCGCGCATTACCCCTTTTTTCAATTTTAATTAATTGTTAATTCTTTAAAATAATTTAATTATTTCATGTTCTAGAAATTTTATTTCATTAAATAAAATTTATATATTAATATATTTTATTCAAATATTTTTATTTTATTCATATAATATTTTATTTAATGAGTATAAAAAAAATTAAGAGAAGGGGTATTATTTTTTATACTCACTCTCTCTCTCTCTCTCTCTCTTTCTTTCTCGCTTCCTTGTTTAAAAAATGTACATATATGTACTCTTTCCTTGTGAGTCAGATAGGAAATTGTAATAATAACAATTGTTTTTTATTCCATACTAGACGCACTAGAACATTTTTTCTCACTTTAACCTGCTTTAGCCAAATATCAAACATATATACCTATTTCACTTTAAGTTCCAAAAGTGTACACTAGTTCAGTGTAAAAAAACAGATCCCATAATATACATATATGGATTATTACGTCAGCGAAATTTGGTTAAATCGGACGGTGGATGTGGGTGGATGATAGAGGATGATAAGGAACAATGCTATCTCCAGCTATCTCACGCGATCATCACCTTGACGATTATCGCCTTGATGCAATTTGTAATTACCGAGCACCGCCGCTACAGTAGAGCTATCCAGAGTTCTCGCGGTCTCGCTCGTAAGATAAAGATCTCCACGACGTGCATATATGCTGACAGCTGTGAGGGCTGTGAGCAGTGCGGTGTGAACTCATGAGTTGTTCCAGTACTTCCAGTGGTCATCTCGGACCGCTAGTGTGAGCATCGTTGAAATCTTCCGGCTGCTTCTTCCTCGACTCGCCTTCCGGACCGCCGCGTGAGGATGAACCGCGGCGATCTCGCGTAGCACGATCGGACCCCAGCGGATCTTGAGTTTAGTCCACGTGAAAGAGCACCGTGTCATTTCCCATGTCATAATGGTAAGTAACCTGGTGCCGCGTGCTCGCAGAATCTCGCCGACATCTGCCGCGTCCGCAGATTCGTCGTCGTCGTGGAACGTCAACGTCTGCTTCTAAGAACATCCTGTTTTCAGCGCGATTTGCGTACTGTCGTCGTCGTCGTCGTCGTCGATCACCGCTGAAATTACTCTCTCCTGCCTGTAATAACGTAGCCTAGTCCATTATTTATACTGTTGATCAATGTTGATCAACGTGTGATGTAAATAATGCTACTTGCCATGATTCATACGAGCGATATGGAATATGACCCTTCCATATGACTTGTGATTACAAAGGTCTCTGTATCGGGGATATGATTGCTACGTCTGTAAGTAACGCCTCCATGCTACGACAGTGTGCCGGGGATACTAATAGGTCTGTTCTTTTCAACTGAATTTCTTGCATGTTTCCTCCTGGAGTAAAAAAAAAAGAGAAAAATGAACGGCAAGAAGTTCAGCTAGAAAGAACAGGCCTAATGTGTCTTAACAGTCGCGTTTTTCTAACGTTGCAATTTTCTAGAAGAAACGAGACTTGGCTAACACGTTTAGGAATCCATGTGTAATAAATATGTACTGACGTGCACTGCAACGCGTGAAAATCCTGTTAGTATCTGTTTGCTTTATCCTCTACAAGTATATGCTTGGCGTACCTTTTTGTTTATGGTGTATTTTTGTTACAGTTAAGGTGACACTTGGTTTTGTCATGCGGAATAGATCAATCAGTATTATCTTTGGGTCCCTTATCTTATGGGCTGTGGCTACATACTTTTTATTTTTGGATCAGCAATCAGTTGGCAAGGATCAGGATAAGGTGAGCTTATTATGGTATACCATATAGAGAAGTAAGACTGTAATGTATACTTGCCTTTAGGAAAAGGACAAGCTATCAAATCAAATCAGCAGATTAGAGAAACAAGTAAAACAGCAGATAATTATAAACCAGGAACTTCTAGAAGGAATCAACGAGAGCAAACGTCTTAAAAG
This sequence comes from Mycetomoellerius zeteki, assembly GCF_001594055.1. Taxonomy (NCBI): domain Eukaryota; kingdom Metazoa; phylum Arthropoda; class Insecta; order Hymenoptera; family Formicidae; genus Mycetomoellerius; species Mycetomoellerius zeteki. The sequence continues at coordinate 816,155 of NW_017257489.1, forward strand.
TAAGATGAGTTTAAGAGTTTATGTATACATACATTTGAGAGAACAGATAAATCAAATATAATCATTTGTCATTTTAGAAGAATATGATAGATTAAATGCCCAGTTGTCAATAGGTGATACGGAGAAAGATAAAAACAAAAAACATGAAGTCAATAAGGATAAGAGTATATTATTGCAAAAAATCGAAAACAAAAATAAATGGAAGATGTCTAAAGATGAACACAGCCCGACACAGGAAGTTGTCTTATCTGTAATATATTTATATTACTATTGCTATAATAAATACTTTTTTCTCTTTCATAAATTCGAAAATCCTTTTTCAGGATTAAAGTATACACATTAATACGTGTTTGTGAGGTGGAGTTTATGCCGAGAATAAAAAACTTTTCTCAAGATTTCAATTTCGAAATTTTTTGTCGTTCTCGGCAAAAACTCCACCTCACAAACACATATTAATGTGTACTCTAATCCTTAGAGAAAGGAAAAGGATTTTCGAATCTGTGAAAGAGAAAAAAATATTTGTTTTACAAAAATTACGATTTAGTCGGTAATACAGACAGCTTTAAGATCCCCTTAATCTCAACTGTTTTCACACATTCTTAATTTTGCAATTTCTCGGTAGACTGAGGCAACACACAGTACTCCTTTGAGACAAAAACTTCCCGATGGATCTCCTATAATAGCTATTTTGGTCGTTTCTTGTAATCGTATTACAGTAGAGCGATGTCTAAACCAATTAATTAAGTTAAGACCTAGTAAAGAACAATTCCCAATAGTTGTATCGCAAGACTGTGATCATCGACAAACTGCTGATGTCATAGCAAAATATGGAAACCAGTTGCTACATATAAAGGTATTACTATACCTTATTGAAAATAATTATATTGCTATGTCTATTATTTAAGAGAGCGTATTCTTGTATTTCTTTCAATTTTAATGAGATTATACTTTCACTTGTATTCTTATGATGGATATATTACAATCTTTATGCTCACATTTTCCAGCAACCTGATCAGTCCGATATTGAAATACCACCTAAAGAAAAGAAATTCAGGGGATACTTCAAAATCGCACGTCACTATAAATGGGCGTTAAATCAAGTATTTCTGAAGCTTGGATATAGTACTGCAATTATAGTTGAAGGTACGATAGGTGTAATCACTATTACATAACGACAAATGCGACACATTTTTACAGGATTGAAGATGTTTAATTTTAAGATTGCTTTTGATTTTTATATAGACGACTTGGACGTCGCTCCAGACTTTTATGAATACTTTCTGGGAACTTATCCCTTACTAGTGAATGATAGCTCTCTATGGTGTGTATCTGCGTGGAATGATAATGGTAAAGCTGGCTTGGTGGACGAACATGCGCCACATTTACTTTATAGGACAGATTTCTTTCCTGGCTTAGGTTGGATGCTCACGCGCGATTTATGGTTAGAGCTTGCACCTAAGTGGCCCAAATCGTAAGCATAATTTTATATTTTACTAATGTGGCTTAATTTATTATCTATCTATAATATTTGCGGTTCTAATAATGACACATCTGTTTATGTAGATACTGGGACGATTGGATAAGGCAGCCGGAACAGCGTAAGAATAGAGCTTGCATCCGCCCGGAAATCTCACGAACCAGAACATTCGGCAAACTTGGAGTCAGCAAGTACTTCTTTTTATCCGTATTTTTTATTTATATGTATATTATATTTACATTAAAAATACTGTAGATAAATGTTATAACTCGAGACTAAGAAAAATAATTAAAAATAAAATAATTTGAGTAAATTAAATCGGCACCAAAATGTGTCTTGTTAATTTTAGCGGCTTATTCTTTGAAAAACATCTGAAGTACATCAAGCTAAATGAACAATTTGTGCCTTTCACCAAGATGAATCTATCCTATTTATTAAAAGTAAGAGAACAAACGTCATACGCAATCATTGTGGCAAATACATATCTACTGAATTCAAAGTATATTTATAATTGTTATGTTTACTTCCAGGATAATTACGATATAGCTTTTGTCAACCAAGTGTATCAATCGACAGTGGTTAGCTATTCCGAATTGAAAAGTGGGAATATTGTTGCCCCTGGTCCAGTACGAATACCATATTATACTCGTCAATCGTTTAAAAATATTACCAAATTGCTTGGTTTAATGGACGATTTCAGAGTAATATATTCTTTTCATTAAGATTCTTGTAATTCATTTTAAATTGTACTATCTCAAAAATGTGTGTTACAGAGCGGTGTACCAAGATCAGGATACCGCGGTGTGGTGACGTTTTTTTATAATGGAAGACGCGTGCATTTAGCACCGAGTGCAAATTGGAGTGGTTACGATATAACATGGAGCTAACACATGATTGTGCTCTATAAAGACTTGTAGATTGCACAATATCGCGTGCATTTCTTTGATTCAACAGATTAGGTAATTCTAACAATTGCGATGAATCAACAGTGAAATCTGTATTTATGTCAGCAGCATACGGCTATGCTCCATAGAATTAAGTAGAAGCCGGTGTTACATTCCTCATCGGTTCCTAATCGGCTTTAAACATGATCTTTCGTAAAGAAATGTGTCACACACATTTATAAGTTTATATACGTGATTTATGCGTAAATGAATTGTCATACATTTACAGTATGTATTATGTATTTTGTATATCTGCGTTTCTAAAGATTACATTCATCGTTTTTTAGTACATATATTTAAATGACTTGCTAAAGCTAATTGTATCTCATGTACATAAAATGCCGTAGTAATATCGATAAAGTAATATTCTTAATTAATTATCACGTATCTTCCGATATCCGAAAACGATAATGTGTTGATATATTTTTGCTCATACTTTAAAAAATTTTGTTATGAAGTCATGTGGAGTATAACAAATGAAGTATATAATTTTTTCGAAGAATTCAATCAAACTCTGCATCTGTATTATTTATCTCACTGTCCACGAGCTATATCCCTTAACTTTGTCCTATGATCTCTTAATCTAAACTGATTTTTAATTTATTTTTACAATACTAAAATATTTTCCAGAGCTACAATTTCCATATATATATATATACACTTATGTTTTAATATATGAATAATTATATGTAGGTTTTATGACATTAAACGTTATGTATAATTAAGGTGGACAAACAAAAAGTATATTTTATATGCTTCATATTTATATTTATACAAGCTGTAACAACAATAATCAAGCAAATTATCACTAAGTTGCTATTAATATGTTTATATTCACAGAACATATATAATTACACTCGTTTCCCTATAATAATCTAGATATCTGATGTATCCTGAATCTTGAAAATATAATTTTTACAGCACGATCAAAGTACTATGGCGATATCTATTGAGAGATTTAGGATTTATACCAGAAGCGATTGGAGTATTTCGATTTCTCACGTGGTACATCGGATGGCAGTCCAGGAGTTGGATCTGGATATGTTATAGACTTTTCTTCCGGCCGTGGCCTCGATGTGTTATGCACTTTAGCCTCGCAAAAATATCCGTAAGGTGGACGTTCTATATTCAAATTCTGACGAACACAATCATCCAAGGCAGCTTGCGTTTTTCGGCATCTAAATAATATTCATATTATTATTTACATCATTATTCCATTAATCAGTATCAGATGAAGAATTAACAATAAAATATAAAATAACATACGGAGCAAATTCCAATGTCCCCGTTGATCTTTCAAGGCAATACATGTAAGCATTAAAATCCTCCAGGCAATGTTTCTTCATCTTTTTAAGAATATCCATTGCGCAAGATGTCACGGCTTTTCCTTCATTGAGACAGCGACGTGGGTCGCGCTCTTCTTGTCTACACAACATAAATTCCTGAAGAAGAAATAAATTCTATTTTGCTTATTTGTGTTAGAAATAAATTTCTTGCGATTAGAAGGCAATTCATGTTTAGTATGTATATCTTCAAAAGTACTAGATTAAAATATATAATTCTTATATTTTTACAAATCTTCATAAGACAAATTAATTGTATTTGTATATCACATTCGTTTTACTCGTCACGCTATGCAAGAGAACAATATAAATGCAACACTATGTTTATATATTGCTATTAAATGGGTTTAATAATATCTGTAGTTATAATTAACGTTTACATTTTATATCAGTAGTATTAACTACTGATATAAAACTACATAAAATGTAAACATTAATTAAATCTGGTTTTATAACTGATGTTATAAAATCCAATTTAATTAGTGTTTATATCATGATATAAGAAGCTTCTTACATCATGATTTGTACGACATTTTATGTCAACAGTTAATAACTATAAGGATGTTATGTTACTGAAACCAATTAATATGATTATAAAACGTAGTCTGTGATTTAATTAAGAGATTAAAGTTGGATTGTTGTCTTTTGATAAATTATAGCTTACTCATTCTTGTCTTCTTTGCTTTTTCTTTTGTCCATTAAATAAATTACCACATAGTTTATTCGAAGGTGGAACGATCAGCTCTAACTTATCTTATAAAGTTTTAATTTACGTGCTGTCTCAGATGAATGCGATTTATTGTTTAATTAGTTAAACATATGTCATTATTTACAGCCAATATTAAAGATATATTATTATTTACAAAGACGTGTATACATGTCATATATCATTACAGGGACTTGGAGTATTATGTAATCCCTCGAAGGGGAACGGCTCGATGCATAATGAGCAGTGTAGGAAATCAGCGAGATTATTCGGCTATCAAATGAAGTTGCAACTCACATTGTTATACCATTCACAACCCTTGCCGATATAAACGGACGCGGTTTGCAGCACCGGCCAGCTGACGTTCGCCTCCTGAACGGTTAGCTCACTTTCCTCGGGCAGTACCGTCTTCGCTGTCGCCATGTTTTCTTTACAGCAGCACTCCGTCGGGACAATTTGTCATTTGCGATCGGGATCACTGATCACGAGAAACGCCTCAGCGCGAAACCTCCCAGTGATTTTAACGCAAAGTTGTAAAGCAAGTTGTGTACATATGCGCGATGAAACCTGACGGGAACCTAACCTCAACGATGACCTTCGATTGCGAATTCTCGTCTTATCGATGTCGCAGCGTCATTCGATTCGAGATGTCGATTTCACGACTTCTCGAGTCGATGTTAAAAAAAAATGGAGCGGACACTGCGTGTACGAACGCGAAATTATGGAATATCGCGTAAGAAAATGTATTACTGAACAATTGTTTAACACCGAAATTTTGTGTTAAACAAAGATTATATACAATAATCTCTAACTCATTTTATTCATTTTTTGTTTCAGATTTCTTTGTAATTAGTGGCGGTCGGATAATCATCAATCGATCTAAATCTTCTTGAGACAAAAAATGGATTACTTATGAATGAATCACTTTTTTTTATAGAAGTATATAATATGAACGCGGAAATATGAAATATTGCGTAAGAAAAATTGTATTACTGAAGAATCTTGAATATTACAATTTTAATTAAATTAAGTAAAAAATATACAATAACTCCAATCTGATTTTTATTTCATATTTTCATATAAATGTCAATCTCAATTTGTAAATGTCAATTTCATGTCAATCTCAATTTTTATTTCACATTTTCATGTAATTATAAGAATATAGGTAATCGATCCAAACTTCGAAACAAAAAGAAAATAGAAATGCATGTATAAATGCGAAAATATAGAATATATCGCATAAGAAATTTTATTACTGAAGAATTCTCGAATATTATAATTTTAATCAAATTAAGTAAAGAATATGCAATAATTCTCTTTACTAATTTCTGTTCCAGATTTCTTTGTGATTATTGATCGATTACCGCAACCGCTCTGAATCTTAAAACAAAATAATTCAATCGCGAGAAAAATAAATGGACTTTGATACAAACATATTTCATGATTCAGTCAAGTGGTAAGTGCATGCACATAAATTTTGCATATTTTTTATACTTTATGAATGAGGTGTTATTGATATTAATATATGCATTGAGATCAATTGGACTCTTAATTGTTTGCATCACATTATTATTATCAGTCATACTGCTCCTTATGTAATCGCAATAACATTTATATTACATCATTTGTAATCTCAACACTTAATAGTACACTTAACATTACATATATGTATAACGTCGCAACATATACATTACAACTCATGCAGCCAGTTCTCTCTCCTAAAGTCCTCGTTTGATAATTACAATTGACTATATCGCCGTACCTGTGGGCACGTCTTTAAGCGCTGACGAAAGAACAAAGCTTTTTATCATCTTCATATATCGTAGCACATTAAAAAGTCTACGCATTATTTCCGCTGCTCCCGTTCTAATGGCAAGATATATTTTACAAGCGCATCTTCTCGTTTATTATCTCGTTCAAACACGATGATCTTATGAAGAGTACATCGAGCTAGATCTTATGTAGTACATTTATAAAGATACCGTCTTATTGATAAAAGCATGACGATGTTTACAAATTACCTTTAAATCTTCGTTGCAATCAATCTTATTGACTGCAGTCTATTTTGTTGCATTTCTTGCATTTTCCTTTGCTGGCTGCAAAATTTTGTACATAAAATACGCATGTAGAATTGTATGCATTTACAACGCTATGTTCATTAGTTCAATGCATCTTCTTGCTCTTCGTACATTTTATATTACCCTGTGTATTACAACCGCGTTCAACTCTGACTGGGCATATTTCGTGCAAAACAAGTAGGGATGATATTCTATAAATTAAGTATCGAGATCTTGTGTAAGCGAGACCACAATATTGGTTGCGTTCAGCAGAAAAAGCAGCTTTGAAACTGTTGTAAAATCCTTGAATATGATTGGTTTATACATTTAGATCCAATGAGGAACTAAGAACAAGACTAATCGTATTAGAGAATTTTATAACAGCTGCAAAGCTGCTTTTTCTGTTGGACGCAGCCAATGGCTGCGTCCAGCAAAGAAAACTAATCAGTTAGCGCTTAGTGATTCTTTAATATGATTGGTTCTTGCCTTTAGTTCTTCACTGAATCTAAGTATAGGAACCAATTATACTGAAGAATCACTAAGCGCTAACTGATTAGTTTTCTCTGCTGAACACAGCCATTATCTCAACCGCTAATATTATCAGTGTAACGGTGTAAAAATGGATTTGAACAAACACAGACCCAGACATGAACAAACACAAACGAATGACTTGTTATTTCTGGTGAAAATGAAGATTGGAGTGTGAGAACGTAAAAGGTGAATAACAGAAACATAAACGAAGCTTCTGGAAGCGAAAATTGAGACCACGAAACATAAAAGAAGCGTAAATGCCTTTTTTACGTTTCGTTGTCTCAATTTTCGCCTCCTAGAAGCTTCTGTTACTCTCTTCTTACACATTCGATTTTTTATTTTCGCCAGGGATGTCGCTGACACCGTCTTTATTGAAGCGAGTAGTTCATTTACGCTTGCTCATTCGGCTTGGATCTGTCTTAATAAAAAGAAATTACGAAATATGAGACATCCGGGATACCACACTTGTCGCACTTCTCGTTGTTTTTTTTTTTTTAATGATAGCAACAGAAGTCGCATTGTAACAATGTATCACTCACGCCATACTACGCGACGCGCGATAAATGAACACATTGACCAAGCTTCATTTGACCCTAGACATCCATTCGACAGTAATCTTACGCACATTATTCATGTAATTTGCTAGCGAAAACGAGTGTCGTAAACGATTGGGGATCGATCAACGATATGTAAGTTCGTGTAACTCGCACATGGGACTAAATTAATCTGATTGAGGTCAAAACGATGGCGCTCTCTTTTTTTTTTGTAGTAACAATAAGCGAAATCGTGCATTTCTTCTGCCGTATAATATTGTCATTTTTAAAATAAATGTATATTTACAAAAAATATTACGACAAACCGAATAATTTCATATTCAATATCGAAATTAAAAAGATCTGGAGAACTTAATTAAAAAAATACTCATTAAATTTAGAGAAATTTTTTTCAAATATAAATAGCTCAAATAAAGTGCGCTCCACACAACACGGTTTTCGAAGAAATTTCCTTTCCTAGAACTGTGTTGTGTGGAAATGGATGCAAAGCGCATCGTGTATCACGCCGCGATTAATATCGATCGCCGTTACAGCGATGCAGGATAGTGAGCTGCAAGTGTCAGATATGTACTTGTTTATGATACCGTCGATGTTGCCTTCCGGTTTCCGTCGTTGAATCGACATTTCAAAACTCTGAATGAGGTCGCCGTGACAGCCAGTCGGCGATCGCTGAAATTTCATGTACCCGTTTCTTCAAGCCACGTAACGCCGGATAATTCTCTAAGGCAGTCGCGCCGAAAATGTTCTCAAAGTTCTCCAACGCCACGGTGAACACGAAGTCCGCCCACGTGGTCTGCAAAGCAACGGGTAATTTATCATCGAAACGGAATTTTTTTTTATTTATCGTGATACCACATACATAAAGAACTGTTTTAATTAAAAGTTCTGGATACGCGATACTCGACGTCCGTGCAATGCGTTCGAGCTCCTATATCACTATTCAATTTAAACGACGAGAGCGTCGATGGCAAATATAATATTTTATTTTCACTCATTTTATATTTTTCTGTACATAATTTAGTTTGCTTTAATTTATACTTAATTAAACAGACTCCCATAAAGGCAAAATCGTTAGAGAGGTTTCCCTTTACCATAGAACCGACTGCGTAACCGCCATTCTCAGCAACAGTTTGCTCGAACTTATTCAGGTAGAACGGTATAGTTTCCTTCAGAAGCTTCGCCTTCTTCTCCTCCTTCTTAAAGTGATCCTCCTCTGTGCGATATTGAAAGATAACTGGAAAGTAAATCGTGCGCGAGTTTTAACGGTTCATCCCCTTGTGCAATTATTGTAAAGTATGTTATTATTTACGCTCTGTAAATATCCAGGTACTCTCAAAGGCTGTTTGTTGAACGATCGAATAGATTTAAGTTCCTGAATTCCCGATACTAGAAGGTCTCATTAAGCGTCTAATTAGAAAGCGTCGTGCGCATTGTTATTCAGGGATTACGTCGGCGGTGATCTAATTGCGGTACAACGCACCACGTGAGATTTCGCGAGAACGCTTTTCCGGAGCGATAGCCGTCCGCTCGATTATGTGACGACCTCGGGTAGCTTGGAAATATAGGTCGCGCGAGATCGCGCGTGTCTTTCAGAAAAGCGAAAAGCGGAACTACTTTCGCGCCCGTCATTGGGCCGCCATCCCGGAGTTTTCCCGGAAATTTATGTCGAGCGTCGCGCACTTTTTCTTTCTATCTCCGTGATAGCATCTCCAGGAGCATCTTCGATGGACCGTTTCGTTTTCGACGGCGCAATCTTCCACGTCTCTGCGGATTCAGGAGCTCGAGTATCATTGATCGAAGATATCGATCGACGCTCGAACTTGCAAACTTGACGGGACTTGATTAAGACTGTTTTCCTTTTAGGAGACACAATCGACGTGAGTGTCGTTCTATTTTTTTCTATGTTATTTATTGAAGAAGGATAGAACAACGTTTGTCTCGATTCTCTGTGGTTCCTATTCTGTAACTCTTCTCTTAATAGTAATAATATCATTATATTGTCTTTGCGCAGCTTTTTTTATTATGATTAAAACTTGTGCAATGACAATGTAATGCTATAGTATTACTGTTATGAATGTTTTCTAGCAAAATATAGTGTGAGGAATTATAGAATCTTGCATAACGCAAAACACATAATGCATGAGAAAATGAATCAATCAGAATTCTTCATTTCCTTCCTTTCCATGAAATAAGAGACTCTGATTGATTGATTTTCTTATATTTTATTATGCAAAGTCTGTACTCCGGCCTTAATACAGTAATCGTTTTATCTCTGTTTTACTGATAAACAACAAGGATTTAATTGGTGCTTTCCAAAAGACTCAGTGTAACACAATGACCATTTCATCTTTGTTTAACATTGTTGTCAAACAACAGGGGTGTAATGACACACTGTGTTACACTGTGTCGTCTGTGTCTCTTGCTGGAAAGTTCCTAAAACAGGAGTCTAATTGTAGGAGTTTTCCAACAAGGACACAGTGTAACACAGTAAATAATTATATCCTTGTTGTGTGTCAACATTAAACAAGGATAAAATGATTCACTACGTTACACTGTGTTCTTGTTGGAAAGCGTCCTGTAAATCTTTTAAAAGAAAAAACGTCGCGCGATGAGAACGATTCGGAACCTTCGTCGTGGTTGATAGTGATCCTCTGCAAAAACGAGAAATCGCGACTGGAGATAGACTCGTGACCGAAAAGGACTATCGATTCGGGTCGAGGTTGAGAGAGAGAGAGAGAGGGTTGTAAGCGGCTTTTCGGGACCGTTGTGAACTGCACCGGGCATATGTATCACTTACATTGTTTCAAGTCTCCCAAGGTATCGACCAGCACGTCGCACAGCATCGATTCCCATTCGTCCTTGCCCGCGAGATTGTGCTCACGGGCCAGGTAACGCGCCACGGCGTTGCTTTGCGCTATCGGCTTGCCGTCTATCTCCAGAACTGGCAGCATCCCGTAAGGCATCGCTGTGAACAAGAGAAAGCAATCGGCGGGTCGTGTTTAAGCGCAAGCTTAAGTGGCAGCTAAGGATTCGAAACAATTTGTCTTCACTCGAGTTATCGATAAGAATGTTACCGTACACTGAAAAAAATGCATGTAATTTTACATGGAAATTACATGTCTATGACGGAACATTACCTAAATATGATTAGAAATTTACAATTTCCAGTAAATTTCTAATCATATTTATGTAATTTAAGTAATTTTTCAGTCATGAACATGTAATTTCCATGTAAAATTACATGCATTTTTTTCAGTGAACACCTTCATTTTCAGTGAACATTAATTTTAAGTTATTAGAATTATTTCGTGTTTGTTAGTGTCGTATTCTTTTGTCCTATTTATGTTCACAACGTTAATTTTTAATTATAACCGAAAGTGAGAATTGAATCTCTGTGTGAAGTTTTATTTAAGTTTATTAGAATTCGTAATGCAACAAATTTACATATTGCAAGTTATTTTAATTTGACTTCTGGCACTTACACTTTTTAAGCTCAGGCCAGCGATCGTTGGAGATCCTTTCGTCGATATAGTCGATGCCCACATAAGCGAATATGTAGCGAATATGCTCGGCACGACCTCGTGCATTGAAGTAGATCAATTTGTACTTCGGCTGTTCCTCAGCCATCTTTCTTACTCGCGATCTGGAAACTTTTGAAGGTATCAGAGAAGTTATAAGTTCAATTTCAAGCTAATTACCGTCGTTAAACTACTTTTAAGAAAGTGAGTAGAAATAGCCTCCATATGGTCAGACAGGGCCAATGAAATTCATAGAATAAGATGACATTCGACATTAATAAAAAGTATTGCAATTTCATTTTCAGGAAATTTTAGTTGCGCAATTATTCTGCGATATTATTTCATACATTTCTTTGAAACTTTCTTCCGAGAATATTTGAAGTTGTATAGACAAAAAGAACGATTTTGCTGAGGTATCTAAAAATTTTGTTAAATGCAACTATGAAAACTTTGTTGGACCATTAAAATAATTGAGTAGAATACTCAAGCATAATGAGTACACTGTTAAATTTATGTGTTAAATTATAATTAATTTATGAATTATTTTTAAACATTTCTATATCGCCACTACGTCTACTCAATATTTTATAATTTAATTCAAACGATTGAATTAAACAATTTAACGAAAATGTACTAAATTTGCTTCAAATTTAATTAATTATTTATACTAACTACAAGACGTTATTTACTTTAAAACTAATCACACATAGAAAGAACGAATTTGCTGAAGTATCTAAAAATTTAGGTAAATACAAATTTGAAAATAATTTTGTTAAACCATCAAAATAACGATGTATAAAATTCAAGAATAAGAAGCAATGCTACTTTGATATCTGACAAAAGTTTTGACATTCGAGCGCCCTACATAATTATTTTGATAGTCCAACAAAATTATTTTCAGATCTAACTTTGGTATTTTCAGATCTGTATCTATACCTAAACTTTTAGATACTTCAACAAAACCGTTATTTTCGTGCAGAAATGGATTGATTTATATTCTGACACATATAAAAGTTAAAAATAATACAATGTTATATTCAATACAAGAGATTGGGCTATCATTGCGTCTTTGATATCTAACAATGCAAAAAATTTTCACATTCGAGCAACCAACTTGGACGACCTACATAATTATTTTGATGATCTAACAAAATTATTTTCATATTTGTATCTAGCTAAACTTTTAGATATTTTTAATTATTTTTAGATATTTTTAAACCGTTCTAAATTATATATAAATCATATAAATCATTCATAAATTAGATATTTTTAAATCGTTCTTTCCACGAAAATAAAGATAAAAATAATTCCTTGAGAGACAGTTTTGTGTGCTTGGCTAGTTTTTGTTTCAACCTTTACCGCATCCAAACGAAGACGTTCTATCTTTGTGGACGATCTACGTGATAATTCACGGTATCGCTTATAGATCCCGACTCTACTTTGAAGATACTATATGATCTATCTAGAGTATCTCCACTGTGGGTGGTCGACTTGTTTCGGGAAGTAACGATAGGGTTGCATGGTTACGTGCGTGTGAACGGTGGGGTTTTATCAAATTTCGGGGATCGGAGACCGGAATAGATAAGCCGCGGCATAACTGGCAAACGCGAGCTTACTTCCTGAGTTTCCTTCACAAATCGCGGGATTTCGTGCGTCATCCGTATATGCATTGTACCTATATGATATTGAATATCTATATACGCGACGATGTGTACATTTTGCGAGCACGCGCGCGCGATCTAAACTAAACGTTATTGACCCACCCCGCTGTTATGTGTGTACGTGTTTATATTTCGCATATCAATCACTTCGCATCCCAGTTTCTATCCCCAAAGTTCGATCGTTCCCATTATTACCTCCGTTATAATCACAGCCGCCGGGTATCATTGGCGCAATTATTTGCAGGTCGAATCCAAATTGGGGTAAATTACGTAATTTAACTTATACTTTGAGCGCAATCAAAGCCATATGCCGGTATTCATAGTCAGTTTTTATATTCAAAATCATCTTAAGTTCAGCCTTGAGGTGTCACGAACTAATCAGAGGGCCGTATTAGCGTCTTAAGACAATACTTAAGACAGTCTGGAAATAAGAACCGACTATATATGAATACCAGTCGTAGAACATGGACTCTGCCAGCCATATCTAAATATTGTGTCAAACGTGATCAACAAAAATGAGAGAGAAAGAGCACGAAGGCAGCCAGTTCTCCTTTTCTTTCTAAGATATTGTGATTGGTTGAATAGAAAGAGATAGAGAGATCATCTTTGCGTCCTATTTCTCTCATTTTATCGATCAATTTTTCATACGAATGGCGCAGTCTATGCTCTATATGTCTTTAGACGCAATACACGATCCCAAAGTAACGCTTCATAATTCATGTTACTCGTAAGTCGACGAGGTTCTCGCCGACTTGAGACGGATCGTTGGGTAAACCGGCGGTTTTGCGTGTTAACGAACTCGAAATGAGAAAACTTCGCAAGAGTTTGTCGGCCACGCGGCGACGATGTACCTCCGGTTTATATCTTTGGAAAGAAGTCTTCTTTGATGATAATTATTTGATAATTTCACTTTAATCACGTCTATTATTTTTATCTCACAGCGGAGAATTATTCCTCCCGATGAAATTAATTTCTGAATCATTTTGAGTGGAGAACTGCAAATTGTGTTCTTAAGAGAAGTTCAAACTAGCATCAATTTATTCAAACTAACATCGTTGTTATCATGGAAACAAAATATTATTCAGCAAAAGCGAGGATATTCAATTAAAGTTGTTCCTTTCGAGGACGTGTTCTCTTACGGTTCGGAAATTGCTTCTGATCCGATTACTTTCAATCATAGGGAAAGCCATTCGAAAGCAAAGGTTTCATTTCTTACGCGCGGAAATCGTTCATGCGACCGTATAAACGTGTAAAAAAAATGTTCGCAGGAAATTACAGGCAATTAGATATCAAGGATCTCTAAGATAAGAACATTGAATATAGATTATAAAAGGGGGCTTTGATAAGTTCCGTTTGATTTGATTAATTTCGTTTTCCAGAATTCGGCCATTTAATTTCGTTTCTATATCCTCTGTCGAAATAAATGGGCATGACCCAATTTCAACTCTTAACAACAACAACCGTGACCCTAGAGGGGAGGATTTTAAAGAATGGGTCCATCTAATTAACACGTATTGGTGTTAATTTACAATCCCTAAAACCGGAGAGATTTGTATATGACGGTATGATGTGTTTATTGATTATCGCTTGTGGAATGCTTGGTGTCCGACGGTTTCCACCCTCCGATCGAGAGGGACACGTGACGAGGAACGTTGTTGCGTGAGGTGTGCAACGTGTCCATTGCAGAGAGCGGATACAATCCACCGCATTAATTCGACGGATGCAGGCGCATTTGAATGTGTGCGAATCGAATGGATGTAATCTATACAGTGCGATTGAATTCTACGTCTACTATCTGACTTTGTCCTCAATTAATATTCGCTTTTGTTTTCTCTTTCCTCTTCCCGTCAGAGCTTGGAATAATCAGTTTTTTCTTTTGCTGAAGAGACGTAAGAACGTTTGTTGTGATAAAAATATCGCCCAATATGCAGTTATTTCTCATCGTTATGACAAGTGATGATGAGTTAAGGGCTTATCCGGACAAACTTGCATAGCTGCATACTCTCTAAATTCTCTGGAGGGAATCTCACTCTAAACCAGTCTTGACAAAGAGTCTCAATTTGTGGCTCAATATTTAATATTTAAGAGAGAGAGATTTCTTCTAAAAAGTTTTAGAGAGTATAGATTATGGGACAGAAAGAAACTTAACCAGTAAGACATAAGCAGTAAACAAATTAACATTTTGGATTTGCCACAGCAACTTACGTTACTGCCTTATGTCTCTATTGTGATTGGTCGAGTATAGTTTAAATTTTATCTTAAAGTTTTTTATGTATTTATAGCCTTAATATATAAAGCAAGAAAAAATTAACCAATCACGCATGTAGCATGAAGAACATAAGCACTATCCTTATATGAGACACTTAATCATGGAATATCTATATTTTTTTTGCGTAAATCTGGAATGATGTTTAAACCAATTAAAAGTAGTCATATAAATTACATGTTGTATATTATTGATTGTTCTACAATTTATTAGTATTGATGATTATTATAGGTTTACTCAATATTACTTAATACTTTTTAAAACATGTAAGGTGAAATTAGAAAAATAGGTATGGATCCTCGATTAGTAAAAAAAATTACTGCGTATTATTTCTTCGTTTTTGGAGTGTAAAAATCGTCCCAAGTGACTATTCCTAGGTTAATCGCTTAATTTTATGTATATACATTGTGCAGCCATTCAAGTCTTGATAGGCCCTAAGGAATCGATATCACACTCTAATTCGCAGACATTCGCAGACGTCAACCCCATTGGGATCGAACTGGTTTTTACCAACAGCGCTGTTCGGATTTGGCCGCGATAGCCGACGATTTAACGCAGTAACATGTGCGAACAGACAGTTCGAGTCGAACGTCGACGTAGGTCGCGCCGATAGTCGAACCCTGGTAACCATATTTGACGTAAAATCAATGGCCCCGTATCTGCGAAAACATTAATTCGGTTCGTGGGCGGACAGCTGGAAGGATATAAGATATAAAGGCTGAAATAGTATTAATGTTGACATTACGCTGGCATTCTCGACGGGACCGTTCTTGCTTCCTCGCGCGGCAGAAGTTCGCCCTGGCGAATTCATTAACCATGCCAGGCCATTTCGACGCGGACGTTTCGAGTTTCGGATGAAAGCGAGATTATGAAAAGCCTTCCGCGAAATTATCTCGACGGGAAAATCGATTCTGGTACGGTTCCTTCCTCTTTTGAAACTCCATCTCTTCGGCTTTATCCGGAAGAGAATCATTTAACAATATTCACAGGAAAATCTGACGAAAGAAAAGCAATTCCACTTCGATGCTTTTTGTACCACCACGACACTCGACGAGATACGAGCGCGATCCGTATATCGATACTTTTGCGAATCGAAAACGTTCTGTTGTATTTTTCACCTCGTGTTATTTCGCCCGTGTCTTTGCGATCCTTTTAGTTTATTAAAAAACACAATCATATAACAGTCTGTAAATAAACGTCCGACGCTAAGACCGCTCCTCGTATTATTATACCTGTATCCTGTGACAGCAGAGACAGCGCATATAATTCGAATTTCTTCTGAGAACTCGAGTATTTAGATTCGCATCGTCTCCCGTTTTTCTTTCTGCTCCCGAGTGGAATGATTAATCTTCTTTCCGAGTCGCGCCAATTTTTTTCCCAAAGGAAAATAAATTTAGAGTTCGTTGAAGGATTTGTCATTAAATCAGCTTCCTGGAACATTCCGTATTTGTTGGATATACACATATTTTCATATTGTCGTACTCGACATTGTGCGATATTAGTATTGTCGAGAGCAATGAATCTCGTTGTCTACAATTCGCAATTTCCTGGGAGATACGGCATCGTTGAAAGAATGATGTAAGTAGTAAAAAGTATTTTTCTCATTTTCTCGAATCCTCCGCCTGAGAAGCGTAAATTAATGTTCGCGAGGTACGTTTGTTCTCATTTCCAAGGATCGCCGATATGTATCTGCGATATTCTTTCAAGACACGAAACGACGATCGTTTATTGTGATTCCCACACAAATAGTACTTTTGCGAAGTACTTGGCCCTTTCAGGAAAGTACGGTCCTCTTGATATCGTGATCGTTAGTCCGTTGGCTAAACGCCAAATTCAATATTGGGAATATGAAGACTCGAGAGAAAAGATACTCCATGATACTTCTTTGCCACATTTATCATCTTCGCAACACAACGAGCTTTTTATTATTCTCAAGATTGAATTAAGTTTCTCGAGAACTTGAAACCAAAATTATAACGCGTAAAAGAAATTTTCTTTTGCGAACGTTTAACGTCGGGGAAAAGATAGATTGAGCGAAATAAAAGAAACTGCATGATGTACATTTGCACGTACATGCGAAAGGATTGAATAAACAATGAGATATGAATATGTATCGTGGGATTTTAGTTCTATCTGAAAATTTTATATTCCGTGTACGAAGGGACGTGAGATGTGTGCGTGATAAATTTATGAACTTATTGATCCATAAAGTTATCAAGTTAATTGGAATTTGAAACTGTACAGAAGCTGAACATAGAAATCGACTGAAATTAAAAACTATATAGAAAATAATAAATTTATTAATTTTGTAATTAAGAAAGATAACTATTATTTAATAATGTAAAAGATATTACGATATATAATTAATTCTTTATATTTACATATCTCATTAATTGCATTAACAGATATATTTATTTATACTGAAATATAATTGACGCCTTTTGCAGATCTACTTGTGTTAAGAATTGCGCGTCAAATAGAGCACGTAAAAACGAAATAAACTCACTACATGTGATGAACTATAATACAACATGACGAACCGTTTACATTACCGTGATTTTTTTTTATTTTAGGTGCGGCGTGTATACAAATAGACGCCTCAGGAATTACGTCGAGTCACTCGATAATCGGGTCGACGAATTTCAAACTCACCCCGGCGCCCTCGTACGATCCCGCTACCGTCCCGAACAAAGTGCACTCGTGCGCCGAACACGGGACCGCGACTGAACCCGTCGCGTCGTACGGATGGGATCCTGCGCGGCGGGCGGAGGACCACCGGTTTCCTTCGGCACCACTTGCGCTCTGCTTCGTGCTTGGGCACCACCACGAGTTTCAGGCTCCGACGAGCACGATGCGCAACCTCAGAAAATTTGTACCACCCGCCAGATTCTCCATCCTCTTCCCGAGCTGCACGGGGGGTGGCTCGAAAGCTCAGGCCATCCTTGGACTCGTCGAACGGATGAATTTTATGGTGGGAATTTCGTCCGCGCAAATTCGATCGGGAAAAGTGTGTCAAAATTGACACATTCGACAGCCCTTGTCGGATGCAGGTAAGTCTGTTTTCCGAAGTGGACGCGCGGAAGCATCGCACGATTTCGGTTCTCTTATTCAGTGAAACTTGTGGCTTTATAGTCAGACGCGCTGGCAAAATTGCGGCATAATGTAGTGTGAATAGTACTAAGGATTCGCAAATTGAATTCAGAGATACGTCGTAACTTGTTTTTTAAAGTTAAACGCGCGTCGGAGAAAATGAATATCTACATACACTAGAAAAAAAATTTATGAAAAGTTAATATATATTTTTTAGTACTAAGTAAACTTTTACTTACAGTAAACAAATATTTATTAATAAAAAAAATTATTGTTTTTGTATCAAATAAATATATATTTACACTTAGTAAATATTTATTTAGAATTATTTAAACAAATAGTTATTAAAATTTAGTTTTTTACAGTGTAGCAATTAATTACGTATCAGTATACGCTGGAAAACGAATCTGATTACAATTGGAATTATGATTGAAAATAAAATCAAAATTTTTTGATCAAATCTATTAAATTTTAGTTGAGAAAACTAAATAAAATATTCTCTGGGTCGTCCATTTTTAACCGGAAATTATTCTCAATGTACCTTCATAGTAATATTTACATTTAATAAAATTTTGCACGTCGCAATTTAACAATTTTTCATTTACGCGCAATTTTAATTTAATGTCAATTAATTGTTCCGCGTGATTAATTTACCGAGTAATCTTTTTTAGCAGCAAATTTCCGTACAATTCTATATATACACATATACAAATGTAAATAGCCACATGAACGGGCGACTGTATGTTAAATGTTATGTCGTGCTTGAGTCAGTTAATTGGTCAACCAAGCTAGTTAGTTTCATTACGTTATATCCATCTTCGTGAGTTTTACACAATAGACGGCTCTTCCAATATCGGGGTCACTAGGTTTGCTCACGTAGCTTAGAGTCTCTTTATCCTAATGTTTACTATTATCACAGCTAAGATAAGAAAGTAAATTTTGTAGATTTTGAAAAAGAAATTCTGTGAAATCGAAACGTTAATAGCTTACGTAAATTCAAGATATATAGTTACTAAGTATTTTTTCTATATATCTTTGTTTTTTGCTCGTTTATTCGGTCGTTTCTTTTAAATTTGATTACGTATTGCTATGCCGTATAACGAGTGTTTTATTATTATTGTTTATTTGTTTATTAAGATAAAAAAATCCGGAATGTGCGAATCACATTTTCTGGCAGTGTTCGAGATTCTCTTCACAGCGTGAAAGTCTAATGATGAAAGTCATTAATAAGTACCTATCTCTTCCAGTGTCTATCGAAATGCTATTAGCAGACGCGAAGTCACGTGGGGAAATCAACGGTAATTTTGTTAAGAGTATTGATATCTTTATATAAGGAGCCTTGTGTTCACATAAGAGATTACCAACTGCATAATGCGTAGTAACGTTTACATTTTCCTTTTTCTAAAACATATGTTTTCTAGTATACTTTGCTACAAATGTACTAATTATGTAAGAATTAACGTTGTAAAACGGGCACTATGACGTACATTTTTATTTTTTCTTTTGTCAATAAAAAAAAAGATAAAAAATTTCCAAGGACGAATCGATATCATTAAAATTTTCTAGCACGTGCAAATTAGGAATGACGTTTAACATAGCCAATAAAGCCATGCATAATAAGTAGCTCATTTAAGTAAATATTTTAAAAACTTTTTCGTAGAAAAATTGTTTAGATATATATTGTATATGTTATTATAGAGACGTAGAAGGTCACCGATACTAATATATCGCTTTATTTTTTAGAAACGCCGTTTTTTATAATTTTTTTTTACGCCGAGACACTATCGTGTCTCCAGATAATATTTGTTAAATAAAAGCTACAAGTAAAACTTCAGAAACATAAATACAAACTAGGAAGTATCTATTATCAGATAATATAGCAATTTTTATAACTCTGCAATTTTGCAATAATCAACTTTTACGTAAAATAAGCAAAAATAAGAATCTGACACATTGACTAAACCTGATACAGTAGGCAGTAATGTCACATATTTTTATTCTTTTTCTTTCACAGGAATCATTTATACAAAATACTTACAAGTAAACGTATATAAGATTTTCTAGAATCATTTCACTTTGATGTAAAATGTTTTTGTTAATTTATATGCATATTGTATGCATTTTATGCTATTCTGCAAGACGCAAACATATAACGCGCAATTTCTTTTTTTGAGGGTTTTCCAAAAATACGCAATTGTTTTCATCTCCGATTCATCTCTCTAGGGCTATTTGACACTATAACGCAAGACTATAATTAAATTAGCTTATCGTGACACCTGTCTTGTAGACAGGTATGTTGGTTTACGTTGTAAGGAAGACTGGGGTCAAAAGTAACACGGATAAGTTGTAACATTTATATTAAAAAACGTTATAAATAAAATACATAAGCGTAAGAAAGAGATAGAAGTTTGTAATTATTTATATTGCAAATTTCTTTCTTTTCTTTACGCTTGTGTATTTTGTCTATAATGTTTTTTTATGTAAGTGTTACAACTTATAATGTTATTTTGATCCCAATTTCTCCTACCCCTATTTTACATTTAAAGCTATATTATAAAAAAAATAAGAATATACAAATAGAACTGAGTTAGGAAATATTTAAAACGATGTAATGTTATCAATAATATGTAGCCAATATTATTTAAATTACACAATTTGCAAAAGAAAATGGTACGAATTTTATTTCGTTTTCAGCTAATTTTATATAGAAACTGCAAGCCAATATATGAATTGTGAGTTTTTATTTTTTTATTATCTAAACAGGTCATGTTTTTAGTATTAATAAAGTACAACAGTTGATTTCCAAGAAATAAGGGAATATCTTTAGGAGATCTAATATATAGTGAGAGTAAAAATATTCGTACAAGAAAATTTGTTATAAAAAAAATCTTATTTGTAAAAAATAAACATTAATTAGCAATTTTATACAATGAATACATTCTGTTCTAACATAAACAAACGAGCTTCGCATGTATTCCTGATTTTAGAAGCTAAATTTCTCGACTGTACGAATACTTTTTGAGCATCCAACAATACAATTTTCGCTTATTTTTCAGATGATATATTTTCTATAATTAATACACATCTTTTTGGTATATATAATTTTAAGAAATATACAGTCTATTTTATTCTTTATTTTATTCTATATTATTCTTTATTAATTAATTACTTTTTAAAAATAAAGTTCTTTTAAAAAATATTTTTTTCGTACGAATACTTTTTGCACTCATTGTATCTAGTTCTCCGTGTCTTTCCGCTATCATTTTCTACTTTTAAAACACAAAAACAATTTTGAAATTTTATTGCGACAAAATTCTAAAAAAATTCACTTTGTTTGAAATCCGTTTTCAATTTAAAATTGAATTCTATAGTTTCTATAATCGTTAATTCTGGAAAATATCAGAAAAAAATTAAATAGAAGAGAAATCAAATAAAGTCTACGTAAAATTGATGCGTTAGTTATTTCTCTTGCAGAGGATTACGTAAATCCGGCATTTCCACAGAAGAATAACTGGGGGCATCGTTAATAGGTCGCGGTAAAGTGGCAAAGAATTGTCGGCCATGAGTACCGCGCGTGCCCTGTTGAATCCAGCAGGGCTTCTAAAACGCGTTCTACCAACTCTCCCGCGAATATTTTGTTATTATGGCGAACGAACTAAATGACTGTTTAGTGCAAGGCTAGCCGGCGATGAGCGAAGCTGACGACAGTGGCGATCCTGTCCACGCGTTCTTCACGGCCGAAGACAAGGCTGTCTTAAAAGCACGGACGTATCGTGATGTAAGTGTATCGATGATCGATCGGTCGAGAAAAATCAATGTAAGGTTGTTTTTTTCACATTCGCGAACGCGTATCTTACCTGATAAAATTTGTCGACTTAATGCTTGTTTCCATCAATGTAAATTAATTTTAATCTCGATTCAACTTACGCTTCATCTTTTTCTATTATAATTAACCGTTTATAGCCTTTATTTGCTATTTTTTGTGTATTCATATGGTTTTAAAAGATACATTATTAACATTTCTATTGTAATCCTTATCCCCGCTTCTACTAATGTAATTTAATTTTAATCTTGATTTAACTAATTCTTCATTTTTTTTTAGTTCTAAGAATTAGAAAAAAATAAGAGCAAGTTGAATCAAGATTAAAGTTAATCTACAATGATAAACGGGCATTAGAATTTAAAAAAGGATGAAGAATACGTAGAACGGAGGTTAAAGTTAATCTACATTGGTGGAAATAAGACGCACAGATTTATGACGCGTGATAAAGAAATATGTAAGCGTACTAATGACTCTATAGAACATACATTTAGTACTCAGACGGTATCTTGGAAGCCCGATCTTTATTTGAACGACAAATTTTAAGCTTATTATCTTTTAATAATACCTCGAATGTCAGCAGGAAATAGTGAAATTTGTTTGAATTTTATTTAAACGAACAATAGTTGCCGTCATTCGGCCGCATTTTAGAGTTTCTACCCGTTTATAAAGCGTAACATTTACGCTGGGTATTATTCGAATGGATCTGACGCGTGGCTCGTTGAAAACGCGTGCAAATTGCAATTTCACAGGACATCCGTCACCGTGACAACCGAGTGGTATTTTTTTTCTTTACGCGAAACTGTTTCAAATCTCGCATTCGCGATGACAAGAAGTTAAATTACTATTCGTACAAATTATCAATATGGTATCTTCGAGATGCGTAATTTATTGATTTTTTATCGTGTATTTCCAATTAAAAACGGAAAAAATCTGCTGAAAATTAAAAGTTTCATTTTCTATCGGTCGGAATGCAAATCAGATAGAGAAAATTAATTATTTCTTCATAGAGAAAATGATTTTGTTCAAGTATCAAACAATTTAGCTAGATACAGATTTGAAAATAATTTGAACCATCAAAAAATTTTTAGGTAGGGCATTCAAACTGATTGCCAGAATGTTAAAGTTCAATCAGTTTGAGTGTCCTACCTAAGAATTTTGATGGTCTAACAAAATTATTTTCAGATCTGTATCCAGTTAAATTTTTTGATACTTCAGCACAAATTCATTCTCTCCGTGTTTCTAATTGAGTTTTAGCGTGTACGCGCTCGTGTGTGTACGATCAAGTGTCTCATAATTTTCCATTCTTTAATTATCGTTCTTATATTCATAATCATTGTTTTATCAGATCTGTGTCTAATGCACAGGCTTAAAATCTTTATGACTGCATTTATGTCGACAGTATGCGATCCCCTCGTACGATATGACGCATTTTTCAAATTACGCTATAATACCCTAATCACTAGTCGTAATTATCATCACTTGTGCATTTAAGCTTTTATTTCTCGCTACTTACGGAAAATAGAAAAATGTGCAAAACAATATTATCAGTAATTTGCACTTAATTTAAATACGATAACACAGAATAAGCGTATGTTTAGCATCATTCGCTGTATGTAATAACTCTCTAACAGTGAATTAGTGTATTATTACTGATTACATCAGTTATTAGTGTAGCACTAAAGTCATCAGTGAATATTTACTGTTTTTCAGTAATAATACACTGATTCATTTTAGAGGTTATAATTTTCTGCAGATTCAATCTGTAGAAACCATAACTTCTCAAAATGAATCAGTGTACTATTATTAAAAAATGGTAAATATTCACTGATATTACAGTTATAAGTGTTGCACTGAAATCAGTGATAATACACTGATTCACTTTTAGAGAGTACACAGAAAGTATGATTTTGTTGAAGTATCTAAAAATTCAACTGGATGCAAATCTAAAAATAACTTTGTTGGATTGTCGAAATAATTACGTAGGAATCTCAAGCATAATGAGTAAGAATTCGACATTCCAGCAACTAGTTTGAGCATGCCACATAATTATTTTGATAGTGCAACAAAATTATTTTCAGATCTATAGCTAGCTAAATTTACAGATATTTTAACAAAATAATTTTTGCATGTAGACAATTACATGTAATAATATCGATGTCTCTACGAATTAAAATAAATTTTTAGAAAAACATTTACGGTACTTTATCGAAATGTACTTTGAGGCACGCTGCACCAAACAGTTACAACGCGAATTAATTTTTGAATAATTAGAGACTTTTCGATTCGATTGAACACGTTATTGTTATTGCGACCTTTGTGTACAAATTACCGAGATAAAAAAATAAAAGAATATTCGAAACTCGACGTCGTTACGTCTGTTACGACACGTGGCGAAATAAATAAGATTAATTGCGATCGACACGTAAAGCACGAAACGCAACGAAGAGTACGAGGATTATAAGAAAATTAATTACATAAATCGTTCGAAGCCTAGAGATATTCTACAAAATTGTAATATTGTCATCATTTTAATCTTCCTGATCTGTTCAAATTTATTATACAATCATATTTTTTAGTCAATATAATTAAAAAGCTCTAAAAAGATAAAGAATACAAAATTTTCACTGAAAAAATGAAACATTAACAAATAAAGATCAAATATATTAGGGAAAAAAGTTTTTAAATAAAATATTAGTAAGAAAATAAATTACACAACATTTTGAATCAAACAGATCAGCAGAGTTAATAATTAATAATTAGAGAAGATTTTAGTGCATTGGAAATTCATTAAGACGCCGTTTATTTAATTAAAACTTATTTTGAAATTATAAGCCATAATACGCGGCAGATAAAGGTAACTCAGAATAATATTTGTAGAACAATTTTGAAAACCAGCTAGATTTTCCCTCCCCCTTTCGCCGTAATGTCTTGCGTATTTCATCGGTCGATCGGGACGGGAAGTAGGCGGGGAAGGGCGAAGGGTAAGTAGGATAAATTGAGAAGATTAATCGCAATCTCCACGTAGCTCGGGTTGCACCATTGTCCGACGAACGCTCGTTTGTGTGCCTCGTCCTCCCTCCTGAACTTCTGAAACTGGGTTGCATAACGGTTTGAACGTGGCCGAGCTGTACGTGTCATGCCAGCTAGTTAGCCTGGAATCGCAGCCTCGGCAGTATCGAAATGCCTGCGTCTATCTGCCGATCCACCGGGGAAAATGCGCCTTAATCGGATTCGCGATGCTCGCACGCTACGGAGGAGCGAACGCCAGCCTGCACGTAACATCCTGGCCGAGAGTCGATGCACGACGTGCATCGGTGCGCTCGGGGCGACGCGCTGAAGAATTCATCGTGTGAATGCCGCTTGATTTCCTCCCTCATTCAATTTTCAATCGCTGCCGAGTCCCCGAATCCGCGTGAATCGCGGCCGTTTGCAGCTAACTTCGGAAAATGATCTACCCAATCTTGCTGTTAAACTCATATCAGACATATTAGGCTGCGTTCAGGAATTACACCCAAATAACTCTAAGCTATGGGTTACGTTACGTATATTATAACAAAATGCACCCTAGAGTTATCTAGGCGTAATTCCTGAACGCAGCCCTGGTTGACGATTACGATTGATGGTTGCCCGATTCTATTTCAGCCATGGACTCGCTGCATCGTAATTGGCTAAAATAAACAACTCTTAATGTCAACCTCTGTCTGGTACGGTTTTATTAGTCGAATGGACACCAATCAATTTCTCTTCTTTTCTTCTCTCTCTCTCTCTCTTTCCTCTTTCTTTTCTACAAATCTGTCTCGCGAACTCGGAAAGAGAGAGAAACGCCTGATAATTAAATAGATACTGCGCCTTACATCTCGTCAGATTCTCGCAACTTTCGCTACGTTAACTTTGCTTGCAAAGGCTGTTTGTTTACGGGACGTTGATATTGCTTCGCCGATTAATTTTCGTCAGTGGAATGTTACATAAATATTTTACTAGCAAACTGCTCCGAGCGTCGGCGTATCCATTGCCGCATTCACATTTACGTCGTCGTCGTCGTCGTTGTCATCATTGTCGTCGTCATCCGTCGAGAGAAACGCTAAATTATAATGGATTAACGGGGTGGAGATCGTTGACGTGTGTAGTTGCCGGCCTTAATGAGCGACACGATTAAAACTTCGCTGAACACGATACAATTCTGCCACCCTCCCGTCAAACGTTATTCACCACTATCCCTTAACTATCCCGAAAACGGCGTTGATGCGTAATTAAGCCCTGCAGTTAAGCGAAGTCTGTCGTCCTCATTGATCGTATCGTTGTCTCTGTTTTTAGCATTCCGATATGTCTTCTTTCTTCTCTTTTCCTGAAACAGCAGCTTTCATTAATTATATTTCTGATTACAGAATGCTTTTGACACAAAATAATCTTTACAGTATGTGCCAAAAAAAAATGCGACTCTCACAACTAACACTTCAGTTGTCGGTTTAATTAAATAAAGTGAGTGGACGGGGAAATTTGATTATAACATAAATATTTTGTCCTTCTACCAAATATTTATTCGATATGATTTTCTTTAATTGCAATCACTGCGTTACTGTGTCACATTCAACAAATATAATAGTGATTAAAAGAGAATCGCATTTTTTTTGGGCACATACTGTATTATAGTTAAATATGAAAAAAATCAAAATATATTAATTTTTATTATATTGTAAATGATTTACTTGTTGCGAACATTAATATTATTTTCTAACATGAGTCGAGTTAAAATTAAAATAAAATTGGATAGGTGTTAAAAAGTTAAGCAACTAAAATATGAAGCAAATGATATCGACTTTTACAAGAAAAAATTCAACGATTCTTTTGCGTTGGACTAATCTATTTTATGTTCGGTGATAAAAGTACTTTTATTTCATTAACTATGCGCATGTAATAATTAATAAAAATGTTTATCAAAATATCAGGATAATTTTAGAACGAATTAATGCGTCACTGGTTTACGAAGTAAATTTTAGTTTATTTATATGGTTTCGATATTTGTATTCGTACTAGATATTTCCACATTTTACAGAAATGCGCGACAAACGAGAGGAAATTGTGCAAACAAAGCTACCTTCGATCGGATATCGGATTTCTTTTTATTATACGCACAAATAGTCGCATACATTTATTATCAGTTTACTCATTGAGGCGTGATCGGTTATGGGGCATTCTCGGTAAGTGCGAGTAAAGAAATTCGTGCCGGTGCACAAAATCAGGCAACGGAAATTCGTGAATATCGCCTTGAGCAGACCTATTATCGGTTGTCCGATTAAAATCGATCGCTTCGACGTTCGCCAACTTCCAGAGAGGCTATAAGCGAATTCGATCGTTTGATTTCCGCTCGGTGACGTTGGTGCGAATTAAAAAGCGCTTAAACTTACTTTAGTCGATATCGAGCGATTGTCCACTCGTGGAACGATCGATTCCCGTTTAAATTGACGCCAATTTTTAGATGTCACTTATGAAACTTTCATCCCGTATTTAAATGGCGACCTTTGCGACTTTGACGTTGGGTTGTAAATTGAACGCGTGAAAATGATTTACGCTAATTGTCCTGGATAAAGATAGCTGTCGTGTCGTTGATAGAGGATATGGTACAATTGGGATCAGGATGATCGTCGGTCGTTGCTGTCGACGGGGAAGAAGACACCGCGATGCAAAACCGCGACAACGTCCGCGCACGTGGTTGACAGTCACCGAGTGATATTTGACACGAACGAAATTAAAATTATCTCGCACGTGTCGATAATTATGCGGCAAACCAAGCGTGATTAACGTGATTTATCCCCATTATGTTTTATCACGTAACGGCGAAGAAATTAACTGCAGTCTCGTTGTATTTGGTCAACAATGTGATACGCATAATTTTATTAGGCATTGCTCTGGCACGGAGCTCTGAGAATCAATAACGTTAATTTAATCGGTATATTTTGGTGGCAAAAATATTTCTATCTTTAAAACACATGCTATCATGTAATCGTATTATGACGAAATGGTCAAGCACTTCGACTTTCCACACTGAGAGAAAGGTATTTAGTATTTGTGATTATAATTGCATGGTCAAATAATTATGGTTAGAAGCTCCATTTTTATAGTTATTGCTATAATCAAATGATAACTATATATGTATAATTTTCTCAAACGTGGAAAAATTATGAATTATGATAATTTCAAATATTAATACAGAAAAATATCAAGATATGAATGATAAATAAAATAAACATTATTATTCAATAAATGTAATCACAATTATAATGAATATAACTATTTTCTTAAATTCATTTGTTATTTATGTGATAATAACGACTAAAAAATATATAAAAGAAGATTTTCAAGCAGTGTGTATGAATACTACACTGAGAAAAAAAAGTTGCTGTTTCAAAAAGATATTAGTTGATTCAACTAAATGTAACAGTCACGGGTTATCAAGCAAATATTTGTTAATTCAATCAAATGTTTGTTAATTCAAACAAATAATATATTTTAAATTACAAGATTTTGTTCATCTAAATATATAAATATTTGAACTAAATAATCATTACGAACTAAACGCATTTAATTAAATTAACAACTTTTTTCTCAGTGTATTATTAATAACAATTGATATATTTGAATAATTAAAACAACTGTCAATATACAGTTGTTCTAAAAAATGATTATAAATTATACTTAAATTATGATAACTATAACCATTTTTTTCTTTTGGTGTACAAAGTGCACTTTATACGAGGCGTCCTGAAAACATCTTTAGGATGTCTTTAGAACGTTTTTAATGTCTCTGGGGGAGGGGCTCTGTATGGATTGCTTTAAATAAAATTGTGGTTATTAGCGTTATCGCACGCATTGTCGCAATATGTGCAAACTCAAGCTTGTTTGTTGACAATTGTATTTATGGAAAATGTAATAATAGCGATTTCTCAATAACATCTTTATTAACGTTTATCATTCGCCATTCATTATCTTGTTTGCTCGACGCGAACAATATCTCGCTACACCGTAGAAAATTACGTTTGTATTCTATAGAAGAAAAAAAGAAATTTCACGAATAACCACGATTTCAGTGTTAATGCACGTCATTTCTACCGATATATTTCTGCGGTTCTGAAGAAGGGATAATCGCGAGGAAAAAAAGTCGCACCTTTTTTCCCCTTCGTGGGGAATTGTACAACTGCAATCTCGGTTTTTATTATTTGCGGTGACAACGTATTTTCCAGGAAGGTTACATAAAGTTAGAGGATACTAATTATATTCGCCTCAGAATTTTAATTAACGTCACGCTGCTATTCAGCATTCGAGATGAGAGCAGACTTATTTCGCATTAAATGTCTCTACGCACACATTCGACGTCGCATTAATAAAATTTTCTGAACTCTCGACTCGCGAAATTGATTAAGTGTGCTCTGAAAATTTCAGAAAACTCTCGATGTTCGTACTGTTTGTCATTAGCGGATCCAGAAATTTATCAAGGGAGGGTACTGCAAGCGAAATTTTTTTTAACATCAAATATAGAAAGATAGAATATTAAATTATTATTTAAATTGTTACAATGAAAAAGCAATTATGAATTATACATTATTTAAATTAATAATTCACAAAACGTTTTATTTTAAATTATATATTAATGCAAAAAAAGAATAATATAATGAAATCTATGTTTTTTATATCTAGGAGTTCCCTAAATTAAAAAATATTTTTGAAATATCAAAATTGTGATTAAGCATTTTAATGATATTAAAAATATATATAACACTTTACTATAAATATTTTGAAGAAAAAAAGACTCTCCTTGGAGTTTCTTTTTTAAAAATATTTATTTAAAATATATTTTAAAAAATATATTTTGAAAAAAAGGATGGCTCTCTTTGAAGTTTCTTTTTTAAAAATAGTTATAGCAAAATGTTATATATATTTTTGGTGGATCCTCCAGTATTGTTTGCAAGTGTACACATTCGATTTATACGCGGTCGAGCTCATCGAGATTTGTGTGCTCCTTAAGGAAAAGGCTAACAATAAATTGGTCGAAGCTCTCGGTGCCACGTGAAGTGAAATAAACAAAAGTCGATCCTTAACGAATGTCTCTCACACGACTCACCACATTATCGCGTTCAACTCTTTAGATCGATATCGCTGATCGAGAACCGGGTCGAGTTTTCACGAGCTTCAGCGATCACGCGAGGATCCAAAAAGTGATTCTCGAACGGATGGAAAACGAACCGGCGAGAGGGTGCATCCGCGTGACGCGGCTTTTGTGTATCAGCAAAATAACAACGACCCAATCTCGATTCCCGAGGCCATGATTTTTCCGCAACCTGATTTCTCTCGCAGCATCCTCCAAGCGCCTGTTTGTCGTCCGCCCCCACCGTCCGATTGAAAATATGGCGAAGGAAGAAAAAAAATTGGGGCGTTACGAAAGGTAATCGATCTCGGACGACCGGTAACACATACGACGCGCACGTTTGCTTCCACGTGCTCCGATATATTTTCGTTTTGTGAGGGAATATCGACATCGAAAATATAATGCCGACATCGAAACGGAAGACCGTCGAGAGCGTGCGCGGGACGGTGACCATCACGCAGACAAACACGTGCTTTCGAAATTATTATTATTATCGTACTCGTTATATTAAGCCATTGTTATATCAGCCGGGACGTCAATTTCAATCGACGAACGTCATTAATTTCAATTGAACGTTTGCACGAATACTATCGCTCTCGTGTGTAACTGCTAAAGTAGACAAATAAAATCCCTCGCGTGTGACAGTTTAGTCCGAGCCAGATCTTTCTTTCTTTTTATTAAGGATTCTTTCCAGGAAGAGACATAGATGACACAATGTAACACAGTAAAGTAAGAGACACAGTAAGAGATACAGATTACGCAGTATAACTCAATAAAGTAAGAGACGCGGTAAGAGACACACATGACACCGTGTAACACAGTGAATTATTTTATCTTTGTTTAACATTGGCTAATAAAAAGGATATAATAAATTAATGAAAAAGAAATTTTAAATTAAAGGGCCACTGAAGGCGCGGTAATTAGTGCGTAAAAAATTTCTAATAAAGAATATATTTATTTCAAAGCTGCGTTCGACAGAAAAATCGTACGCTTCATTCAAGCTATCTTCAACAATATATGAAAGTTATATGACAATATTTACAGTTATATGACAGTTATATGACAAAGCGTTATATAACAATTATTTCCACATTAGTACGTTCTCAGTATTCATCAGGTAAAGCCTCTTCTTCAACTTCTTGTAATTCAGAAGTGCCTTTTCACTAAATCGGCCAATCACAGTAGAGAACGTAAGGTTATTGACTTATATTCTCTATTGTGATTGGCCAATTTGCTTACGTTTTACTGTTTCACGTTTTTTCTATGAGTTTCTAGCTTTACATCGTGTCATCTTTGTCTCTTACTAACAATACGTTTCGCTAAATAGTTCTTATCGTGACGTCAATCGGAAATAATTCGTAAAAATGAATCTGCACAAAAGCAGTGGAGTAATCGCGTTATTTTGTGCATATTGCGTCGAAATGACGCACGAAAAAAGATTCGATCGGCCGTGAATAATCGCTGATACATCGATATCTTGTAAGCGTACCGCGGTCGACAATATTTCGGATTTGCGCGTTTCGCGGCTGTACGGGTGCGTCGACGATTAGATATCTAACTAGGTGACTTTTTCATGCAACTGCATAAAGAGAATAAATATGAATATTTTTATGAGACGAGACTGCGAGGAGGTGTGTCCGGAGAAACCAGCTTGTAACTTGCTACTCGTGGCAGACAAGACTCCCTTTTTTGTATCATTACGTCTGTTTCGTTTAAGTATCGTTTCATCAGTCTGTCACATGATCAGTTCTATTTATTGGTTTTATCGTATTTCGTTATGCTACGTGGTAATCAACAGGAAATTACGAAGATTCGATAATATTAGATCGATGAGAAGTATCTGTATTAGTTTTCCTCAATTTTAATTAATGCAGAAACTAAGGAAAAGGTGTAGTACTTGCTTCGGCAGTATATACGAAAAAATTTGTTACTAAGTTTATCAAATCATTATAATAATGTGTATTTATTTACAAAATTCTGGAATATTAGTTATAACTTATTAAATATAAAAAATAATAATTAATACTCAAAATGGCCATCGTTAATTTTGATTCAAGCTTTAAGGTGTTTTGAGAACGTATCAACGATGATCTTTCCACTATATAAATAAATTTATAATAAATTCTTCCATGATAAATTCTTTCAGGCAGCCAATAGAGCTTTTCAAGTTCACCAGCAGATGAAAATCTTTTGGTGCAATCTTTTTGATATTTAATAAGATAAAACTAACATTTCAAATTTGCTTTTTTTATTTAAATATATGTCATAACCCAAAGAACAAACTGATGTTTATATTGTCGTCATTTTGACAATAAATGATGTCAGCTTGTCTGTAATAATTTTATGAACACAAGTAATGATTTTATAAATACAAAACTTTGTAGCCAAGCTTTTTGTTGTTCTGTACTAAAATTGAAGTGATACAGAGAAGATTAGCATCGCCCTTGTGCAAGGATAATAAGCAATTATATCGTGAAGTATTCCACAAAAACTGTACTGTAAAATATTCACTCGATAATCAGCTTGTCGGTAAGTGCAAGAAAGATAAAAAAAAAGAAGCAATTGAGAATTCGTCGGGTATCTCCATCGAGTAGGAATACATCCAAAAGAAATTCGCGCAGACTCGAAAGGAACGGTTTTTCTTCCGCGACGTGTCGATCGATCGGCGGATTCCAGAAACGACGACCTTCCTACGTTTCGACGGAGAAGCCAGAGTTGTCGCGATTTTTATCGAAAGTCATCTGTGACGCAAATGATTTATTTGTCCGACTGTGTTGCGCGAACGCACAATTCGCGGTTGGCTTGTGGGAGGGGAGAAAAAAAATTCATTCGCACGAAACGGGCGTGGCAGCACATCAACACCTATCATTAACAAAAAACTGCGATGCGATTTCTCTCCTGTCATTAATTTTAATTGACGGACAACATTACGCGCGGTGTGAAACGTCCGAACGACGCGACGACAAAACTCGCGGTACTCCGGTAGAAAGATTTTCGTGAGAACGAAAATGGGGGGAGGGGTATAGGGGCTTAGCCCCTTGGAGTGTCCTTTTTTAAAAATATTAGTAAAATGTTACATATATCTTTTAAATATTTCTAAAATGTTTAATCACAATTTCGATATTCCAAAAATATTTTTTAATTTGAGAACTCCTACATACAAAAAAACATAAATTCCATTAATTATTCTTTATTGTGTTAATGTAATTTTATAAATAAAACGTATTAATATAAATTATGTTAATATAATTTTAAATAAAATATAATTCATAATTGTATGGATTACATATTTAAATAATACTTTTTCAATATAATAATTTAAATAATAATTTAATATTCTATCTTTTCATATTTGATCTTAAAAAAATATTTCGCTTGCGACAAGTCAATGGCCTCTCCTTGACACAGTTCTAGATCCGTCAATAACGAGAAGAGCATTTATTCGCCGCGAATCTCAGCGTAACCTGCCAGCTTAACGACGATTTTCGCATCCGGCACATCGCGTCATTTATCGCAGCCGCGCGAAGGTCCTTATCTCGAATTTATCCTAGCTTCGCAGATTTGATGTTTCCTCGAGGAAGGTTCTGTTTGTGATGAAGCTTCTCACGTCTTCCTACATTCGTTAGTTAGTTTAGCTGATATCACGGTAGAACGCCCGGCAAAACCGCAACCTTTCGCAATCGTCTCGAGGAAACGAGTCTCTTCAATACGAAGAGACGCTTCTTCCTCATGGAAACTGCCGCACAGTAGGCGAGCGCAGTTGGACGAGATATCGATCGGGTGTTTACCTGTCGTTGCCGCTTGGCTGCAGTTTCACGAGTTCGATTTACTCCTTGCGTTCACACCGTGAATCACGTTCTCGCGTACACGAGATTCTTGCCCTTGACAGGTCGCTTAATGAATTATTGATGATGCATTTGAATTCATTTGAATGTTGCGGCATGAAATCACCAAGAAATCTGCGGCTTCGCGACAAGGTGACGGCATCCCAATTACCAAAATGAGACCAAACTTAAAAGTTTGATTCGTGTAAGAAGGAAAGAAAGAGAGATATAGAGATGCATTTAGTGGACACACACGGGCTAAAAGTACTAGATATGGATCAGGCACTAGTTCTGGGGATCTCATTTTATATTTAAATAATTATAGTATTTTCCATTAAACGTACATATCACAAGATTCTTTTCATTTGTTTTATTTCTTTCAAGTGTCAATTGATTTTAATTTATTAGGAACAGCACTACACATTTTATTGATGTTGTTAACTAATTAAATGTGCGAGGTTAACTATAACGTATGTATCTTTAAAAATTCATTCAAAATGTAATATCATAAGAATTGCCTTATGGTTTTTATAGTAGGTAGTAAATAGCATTAGATTTCAAATGTTGGAAAAAATCAACGTTACGCTCAGTTGATTTTGAAACATAATTCTAATCCGCGATGAATTCATTGCATCGGACATTTTAGTGTTTTTAAAGTATTGATATCACACTGAATCCAAAAGTTTTGAAAACTTCACATATCGATTTTTTTATATTGAACCATATATGTTTATATGATATCATTTTATGAGAGTAATAAAATCATAAATGCTATGAATAAATATTGACATTTTCATTTGCGAAAGTATTTATTGATTTATTAAGATATTTATGTACTAAATTAAATAGGAAAAAGTGATTTATTAATTGTGTGAATACTGCATCATTTATTTCCAACATTTTGTATTTGTTTTATTCAGTCTGCGTTATATTTTCAAGTTAAATAAAACAAATGTTTTTTTAAGACTAATATTCAAAAGTATTATAGTTTTTAAAATTTTTATATATATGTATTTTATATTTAAATATATTTCTATACTAAAAAATTCATATGTAAGATTACATGATTATTACAATTTTATTAAAATTCCTTACATTATGTAATAGCAATAAATGAATTTGATTTTCGAATTCCGTGCATCAACTTTATATTAAATTATTTCACTAGATTCACACAAGCAATGATTCCAAGGTTTCAATTCACAGACTAATGTATATATCTATTTTATTTCTATATATCGATTTTAGAAAACGTAATTTTTTCTATTACTATATAATAAAATATATTTCAATTGTTGAATGATATTTAGGTCCAGTTTTTCTATGAATATGTATATGTGAGCTAAACTTATAATTTAGTAGTGATTTCGATAGCATCGAGATTACACACATTAATATAGAAAATATTCATTGGCAGAGAGTTCTGAGGTACAATTATGTTGTTTTCCGTTCTGATGATCATTTTTACGAATATCACGTCAGAAAATATTACAACGTAATATTTATGATGAAACATTTCACATAAAAAGTATTAATTGGAAGCTAATTAGACAATAGTGAGCTTTTATCACAGCGTATTTCGAAGTTGATTTTTTTATACTTCGTATAATAAAGGCAAAAGAATTATTATCATCATTTATAAAAATTATTTATAAAAATATGTGATATTTATACGCAAAATATATCTCAATTTCCAATGTTAAAAATACAGGAAAAAAACAGAAGAGATACTATGATAGAATATCAAAAGTAATTATTATGTTCAGCAATATTGACGATGAAATAATCGATTTAGTTTTTCAGACCAAATAGATCCTATCTATTATCGACTAATAGATAGAACTAAACCACCTAAGCGTGACCGCATTGACATTTCCAAGGACTTCCTAAAGGAGTGAACTAAAAGAGTAGGAGAACGAGGATTAGATTAGGTCACGTGGAACGCACGACTGCCAAGCTAAAAATAAGAAAATAATCCTCACGATTATCGATCGAACAGATGAAGAGCTGTACTCTAGAGCTAATTATTTGAAAAATGTCGAAACGATCTTTGATATGTAATATCAGTTCCGTGACGCTTAATTATTCTGTGATACGTATCAGTTCATCGACGCGCGAAGTTTATCATGGCATCGAAATTTAATAATACGCGTCAGTACTCAACAAAAAATGGCAAGAAAAACGGATACTCGCATATCATGTACCATCGGTTTGATAATTAAGATCGGAAAATTTTCTTGAAAATTTCTGTCAGAGGTAAATGATGGAATAAATTTTCCAGTCACCTTCGAGACGATATTCGATATCTCAATGAGATGTATTGCCTCATTTTGTCGGTTTTATATACTCGGTATTCAAAATCGGTAGACAATTATCGGTAACGGCGATCGTATCTTAAAATGTTTACTTGCGCAACTTCGCCGTGAGGTATCTATCACCGAGGTTATAAAATTAAGATAACGCCGTGTATGTGTTTCTTTCACAAGTACACGGCAAATAGTTCTTAGGCGCGTTGACGAACTGCGTTGCATTTTATTTGTAAAGGCTGCGATACGTTTCCTAGATTCGGCAAAAAAGAGAACCCCCGCTCGAAAGATCGCGCGCCTTCATTCCGATCGATCCGACCGACTGCTGACATTGACTTTAATCGTCAATGTGTCCGTACTTGTTGCACTGCTATTCCTGATTTTTTGCACGACGTCGTGATTTGTAATGCAGCAACGGATTCAATAAAACATTCGATGAAATGTGTGACTTCGAATTTTTGAAATACAGCTCGCGAAAAATTACAGAAGAAAGACTGATATTAATTTAATTATTTTATAAAGAAATTTAATGTGATTTGATTTAAGATTGATTTATTTAATCAAGAACAATTAATTTAATTTAATTGTTTCATAGAGATAGAGAAATTATTTATTTCCAAATTATTTATTTCCAAAATCGGGTATTTTTGTGCAATTCTTTTAATTGCTGTGACAATTAAATGCTTTCTGGTACCACGAGCTATAAACTGCTATTTGTTTTAATTTTGTTTCTAAAGAAAGATTGTGGCTGTTCTATCCGCGTTGGACTAAGTTTGTTGTGGTTAATTAATATGCCATGTACTTTGTGAAATGTTATGAATGCCATCTCCGTGCAATAGAATCTTTTAATACTCTTGGGCGAAATTAATTGCATAATACTGTCATCCTGCACAAAGACATTCTCATATTGTTGCTAAATCTAAATCCGTTAATAAATTATGGTTTACTTGTCTGTTTGTTAATTGCTTTTCTTGCAGTGGGTTAAGCCGAAAATACTATTGTTGAATGAATTGATAATCACACTTTGTCGTTGTAAATTGCACATAGATCAAATCAAATAATTTCGATCAAATCTTTGATGCTGTTTTGTTGTCTAATGATAATTAATGTTCTTTTACTGAACGCTTTTTATAATGGCTTTTAAAATGTGTCTTTGTATTTAATATGTGCAATCATATGTATTACAAAGAAGCTTTTTAATACCTTTTGTAACTCTTAACGACAATTCATTATCATTCCGCAGATTTTTATCATATACAGGGTGTCCCATTTTAATTTATCCAGGTAAATATCTTGAAAAATATGTAACATACGGAAAAATATTTCAATGAGAGTAAAACGAAAACACATAGTTGTTTATTTAAAAAATTATCCATTTTTTGTCTATATATTTTTTTAAAAGCAATTATATATTTTCTTCATACCGATTGATTCATCTCATTATTCTGTTCAAAAAAGTATTAAAGTACGATTATAAAAAAATTAATGGTAATTTATGATATATTTAATATTTCATGCCAATATAGTGCCAGAAAAAATATGAAATATCTCGTAAACTATATATTGGTTTTGTGATACCTCTATCTTAATATTTTTATATGCAGACTAATTAGAGGAATCAGATTACATAAAAAAGATCATATAATTCCATTTTAAAAAGTGGAGGTGATCTTCATATCTTTTTGGTACCTCCACCTAGAAAAAGACGTAACCAAAATATGTCTCTCTCGAAACCGTTCCATTTGATTTGAAATGTTTTTTCGTATTTTCCATGTTTTTCGAGATACGTGCCTGAATGAATTAAAATAAGACACCTTGTATAATATATGTGCAATGACAATATAACGATACCGACACTGCCGTTATAAAATCTGATATAATGCGTATGTTCTGTAACTCTTAACGACAATTCGTTATCAATATACAGGGTGTTTCAAACTTTTTGTCATACCGCTTGTAGGCAGGTAAACCGGACTAACCTGAATCGAAAAGTTTTGTATCGTTTTATAATTTTGGCAATAGTTAACGAGATATTAATTTCTAAAAATTGCTGAATAATTAAAGATATCTTAAAGTTGTTTTGTGCGTCGATTTTAAATTTTCTGCTCATTGGATAAAACGAAAAAAGATCATAAAAATTGCAAGTGGTAAAAGACTTTTTGACAGTTTAGTCAGCTCTACTCTCTCAAAAAGTTTGGGACATTCTGTACTGATGTTACACAGTTTCTTTTTACCATATATACTTGCGCAATGACAATAACGATAGCGACACTGTCATTAAGAGTTACAGAACAAGATAAGAATGAATATTCTAAGTAGATGACGCGTCGCGTTTAACAGTTAAATATGAAAGATTGATAGATAAAAAAATGAATTAACCCAAAGTCTTTATTACATGACCGACTATAGCTAACCTTGATCCGATTTTTTACCAGCGATATGTTAATATTTTTACGGAACCGTCGGGTGGCCTTACTGACAATTACGAATTTTCTTCGCGCGTTGGACATCTATTCAATACGTACATTGACATACAATCATTTAATTTAGATTGTAACAATCCATTTCATAAAGTCGAAAGCATAAAAAATTATTTTTTAATTTATATGGAAGATTTAATCATCGGATATGATTTATTCGTCAAATTTATTGACAGATAAAAAATCTGTTTTGTCGTGAAAAATAAGTGAAATCGCTTGTAAAGATGCATTTTATATTGATCAAATTTTTCCAAGCTTTAAAGTTGTGATTCTTCAATATAATTGGTTTCTACACTTAGATCCAGTGAAAAACTAAAGGCAAGAACCAATCATATTAAAGAATCACTAAGCGCTAACTAATCAGTTTTCTCTACTGAACGCAGCCATTGATTCTGAAGGCAAACAAAAAAATACGTTAGAAAATGGAAAAGCTTACTGATTTAATTTTATTTATATAATAAGATATATACATATATTATATACATTATATATAATTTATTATACAAATTTCAATATAACCGAATATTTTTCGATGGTAAATATATATTTCCATAATAAATCTAAGATTAATTTCTCTGGTATTTCAATAAAAACAGACCTCGTATTTTGTTAGAATCTCGAAGATAATATAGACATACAAATCAAAATTTAATATTTAATCCGGAAAGTAGATCATGATAGGTATTTATATATATATATATAAAAGCTCTGAAACCGAATTACTCCGCATATCACAATTATTAATCGATGGAAAATAGCATGATTTTCCATTATTTTTAGAGTCATTTATGGCCTGGTTGTTAACGTGCAAGCTGAGGTAAAAGCAAGAAAATAAGTTTAATAATAATATGCAAGCTTATAAAGTTAATATGCAAGTTGATAAATTAAAAATACTGGAAAATCGAGCTATTTTTCGAGGATAAAAGAAATTGTAACATAACAGAACAATTAGATTTCAGAGCATCAAAATACATAAGAATACTATGGTTTAATCTTCAGATCAAAAAATCTGTTTGTGTCTGTTTAATGAATGTCAATTTAAAAGAGTGCGACTACAGAGAAACGAACGAACGTCGATCTCTTTGTCACGTTACATCGGTTTATTGGTGCTTAACACATTTGAGATGCAGGATTCGAAACATCATTAGACCTCAAAGTTATTTGAGCACGCGCACATCCTTCCTGCCCGCTCAAACTATTAAGAAGCATCATTACTGTCTCGGTACACTTGAACCCGATAAGAAGTTGCCGCTTGAGGGATTGCGACTCGGAAATTTACAAGCTCGCGGAAGCCCGCGAGCGAATTTCTCGTCTTGCAGCCGTGTCTTTGTCTTTGAGAGGCAATTATCGCACGACATCCATATCTTAACGCATATCTCAACGTGTATTACGGATCTGCACACGCCCACCGTTTTAATATATTCTAATTAAAAAGCGAGAGAATAAACTTTATTTCCAGCTTTCGCTATTTATAGCGATGACCAACAACTGTTGTATGTTCATTTATGATTGTTGTATTATACGCTAACGCACGTTGTGATCGAATTGATAATCCATAGCCAATTCCATTGTTCGGCAAACTTCCGATGCAAGCTATCGACGAATGATTTTTAAGATTTTTTGAAAAAGTCTGTCTAGTAAAATAAGAAGTCTTATACATAAATTTATCAAGACTTATATCTTCGTTTAAAATATATTTTTCATTGATATAAAGCTAAAATACAAAAAAATGATTTTGCTGAAATATCTAAAATTTTAATTATAAACAAAGATCTCAAAATAATTATGTAGGAAATTCAAGCGTAATGAGTTACAAACAATTTTGCTATTTCAGCAACCAATTTGAGTGTCCTACTTAATATCTTGATAGTTCAATAAAATTATTTTTAGATCCATGTATTTAGCTAAATTTGTAGATACTTTAGCAAAACCATTCTTTCCTTATATATAAACCTCGGCATAAATTGTTTTCTTATCCGTCAATCTATTATTTGTCCGTTACTTAGGCTGTAACCTTAGAATATTCCTCCTTAGCAAATTATATCATTCGACAAACAGTCTTGCTGCGAATCATCGACGAACGATTTTTAAGATCAAGGAAGTCTATTGAAATACTAGAAAAACAAGTCTTATGTTTATCAAGAAATATCTGCTATTAAAACGTATTTTTTAGTGAAATAAAATCAGTCACGTAAAAACTTCGACATAATTTATTTTCCTATCCGTCGATCTATTTTGTTTCCTATTCGTTTACTTACAATTAGACTGCAATGCGTCGTCTTACAATATTCATTCTTGCAGAACAGTGCGTCAGCTATCTTGGTAAAAGATTTTTAATAATTTATCTTCCTATTTTGCTCCAGATTGTGACACGTGTATCGCTCATTCGTGGTCCTCATTTCGTTCATATTTGACATACACTTTCGATATACTGTCATAATATACTTTCGCAACTAATACTTTAAGTCATTTCGCGTGTCGCTTTTATTGCGGCCTCGCATAACAGCTCGTTAGATTCGTTGCGTTTTACGCAATTATTGCAATTCGCAAGGACGACGCCGCGCAAGAGATTCATCGTGCAGCATTCTTGTGGCGATCATTCCAGCGCTGGAATTAATATCGTCAGCGTCAATTCAATCATTTCGGGCAGACAATGCTAGCGGCGCCAAATTCATTTAATTTTTATTGTCATATGATACGGATCAATTTAAATATCCTGTCACTATCGTCATTCAGTGTTGATTCCATCATTGTAATCGACCTATTTACTGTGATAAATATCACCACTAAAACTGGACGAATGTCATTGATTAGCATTTAAGCGGTTATAAAATATTACTAGTTTACATGGAAAGAATTTGTGAATATATATGTTGTGACATAGTTAGAAAATTTGTATTAAATAAATAAATAAATTAATTAATATACTTTACATGTTCCAAACATATCCACTCAAATTTTTGTGTTAATTTTTTTAAAAAGTATTACAAATATTATATTTAAAAAATTAATACAAAAAATGAAATATTGACACAGTTTGTATAAGTAATCATATTTCTTCATTAAAATTAATATTTATAATATTTTAAATTAACATTTTAATAAATTTAACATTTATAATAAATTAACACGTTTTATTTATTTATTCTTAAAATTTTCGTTTTAACAAACATTATTTTTACGTTATTTGTTCACCTAATTATAAATTGTATTATCTTAACACTAAGAAATGTTGAATATCAATTTAAATACAAAATATTGAAATAATCAAATTGTTAAATTGACACATTCGGATATACTAACAATTTGACACAAAATTTTTGACAAGGATTTGAGTGGACCATTTCTAACACAAATACAAAATATTTTTTACTGTATACATACCTATGTTATTATAACTTTATAGCAAAATGCGATTGAGACTGGAGATACGAAATTAAATATTTCAAGATTCATAACGAAATCTTTAAGACATTAATGTGTGTGGATGCTAGACGTAACGCTATTAACAAGAGTTTAATTTAACTCTTTGGAGCTGACGTCAAAATCTGTAACGGTTACTGACGGTTAACTTACGTTGTGTTTGTAAGACTCAATTAATTTATGTTAATTAAAAAGCATTAATTAATTTAAAGAAACCAAAATGACATAAATCGTATAAAACGAATGAATATTAAATATATTTTAATAAGAATTATTCAAATTTAAAAATATTGACATTTAAAGAAAATTAAATGAATCGTTTGACATTTTTGACAAAGAAATTTATCATTTAATGAATCCAATGAATCCATCGTCAACTCCAGAGGGTTAAAAACCTATATTAATGAATATTTATTATCATCTTGGAGTATATGTCATTAAAGGCGTCGTCGATTGACGTGATTCAGGAATCTATATATACAACGATGAAACAAACCGAGCGAGAAGAAGTATCAGGAGATATGCGTGCGCAATGACATTTAGGGAAAAAGAAAAAACCAAGATCTCCGTGACGTCACACGTCGTGCGAATATTCTCTACCATTCCTCGAATTTTTCTTGTGTGTACAAGCAAGAAGAATTCGCGCGTTTTCCTCCGTCCCACGAAGCGACGATGCTCGAGCATTCCTTCTTCGACACCATAGAGCCGCTCTTCCACCGTCGCTCGTTCGTCAACCGGTTTCATTCCGTCCGGCCTTACCTTTCGACATCTTTCTCGGCATCTCCACTTCGGTACTTCGCCCGAGCCGTTCTATTCTGGTTAGCTTGGGTTTTCCCTGTGCAAGTGCCACCGATCAAGGTCGTCATCTTGGCGTCTGGTGCGTTCAGAGCGAACGCACGACGCATCGTCGCCGGAAGTTGAGGCACCTCCGCGTGATCGATGTTATTTATTAATGCACCATGTGTATATATATATATATACAACTTGCTCATCTTCTGTCGGATGTTCGACTCTATTCGTGGTTATCAACTGAAACAATTCAAATCCGCGATTATTGAATCGAGCAATTCTCTTCTTTAGTCATCATGGTTAATTGTTTCATTCATGAACAACGTTATCTGGTATTCATCGAAAACTTAGGAAGTCTTTACATTCATTAAGAAATGAGATTTTTTTCTTGAGGGAAATCCTGAATGTTTAAAATTAGTAAAACGGAAGTAGAAATTAACGAGTTAAGTATCAATTACAATTAGAGGAAGATGCGTCACTAATCTCTGCGTACGAGACAAAAAGGAAAAAACGGAGAAAGAAGACATTCATTATAGAAGAGAGAGCTTAGTGTTATAATTATCGTCGTATTATCGAGGGATTACCAAAGATCTGACAACGCATTGCGATGTGTTATTCATAGAATTTTACGTAATTCTCGGATTGTCATTCTTTAAAAATGTTCACAGACAAATATTCGTATTTGTTATACCATTCGTCAATACCATCATGGCCATCGCGTATTTGCCTACACGATGCAAATTCTCTCAATTTGGATGTCATTATTTGTAAATTACCGCATTATAAATCTCTCTGAGAATATCTAACACGATAATGTAATGAATGATATAATCAAATAAGATCTATCATTCGGATTTGTTTTATGAATGAGTTTTCTCATGATTCACGTGAATTCTTTTTAAATTCTTTTTTCCTTTTTGTCTTGTACTAAGAGATTAATGACGCACGTTTCTCTAATTGTAATTGATTTATTTCGTTTATTTCCGTACACGAAAAAAACAA
Organism: Mycetomoellerius zeteki; assembly: GCF_001594055.1. Lineage (NCBI taxonomy): Eukaryota > Metazoa > Arthropoda > Insecta > Hymenoptera > Formicidae > Mycetomoellerius > Mycetomoellerius zeteki. The sequence goes on from NW_017257489.1 coordinate 860,089, forward strand.
TATGGTAAGTCACACAGAAATCTGGTGATGCCAACCAAATTAAATAGTAAAATATGGAACAACTATTTATGTGGTTGTTTAAACAATAGTACAATGGTTAGTTTAGATTATGTTGCAGCAATGACGGCATTTCGCATATACATATTTTTAATTGTAAGCGTGGTGAGTCGCTTTTGCTTTTTGAAATTGTAACTTAATTTATAGCATGATGTAACAAGAAATTAATTCTTATTAATAATTTAATTCTTATTACATCATGCTTTATAATGTCACGATTGATGTAACTATACGAATATATAACTTATCCATAGTAAATAATTTTCCAATCAAGTTTTGGTTATCACAATCAGATCGCGCCTAACTACATTGATATATAGTTGACACGTCAAAGTAAATAAATCATATCAACCATACACATTCCTATCACATAAAGATAACTGATGTTTCTATATTGCTCACAACTAAATATTTTTAGTTATGTGAACTATATCTTTTTTTTCGTGTATTGTGTATTACTTATTTCAAAATAACAAAACTTTAATCATTTAAGTATTTACGAGTATTTAAGAGATAATTTAAAAAACTTCTGAGGCGGAAATATTCTTCTATTCACATTATTGATCTTAATTGAATATTGTGATTAAACAAGTATTAGAGATTAAATCACTCGATGCACCACGAATAATTTTTTTATACATACGGTTATGTAAACGTTAAATATAATTCTTTGATTAAAAAGATTATGTTATTCGATTGATATTGATAAATAAATAGATAAAAGCAGTTGACATTAATCAACCCTTAACTTGTATGTAATTTTCTGATGTTTGTCAAAATCTCGAAATCTCAATTAAACAAAATCACTTTTAATTTTTTCCGACATCAATATTGCGAGTAATTGCATCCTCATTAAATCATTAATGTAATAAAACTTATAAATTTATTGTAGCATTACTAATAATATACTAATCTACCCGGAAATACCTAATCCTGTTATCATCCTTAATTTAATACTCCGAAGCTGAGTCTGTAAGATCTATTATCTATTAAATATATCAATAAATAAAAGAAGGACTACGAGCCAATTATAATGTAAAATATTTAATAATCGTACAAACGTTTCGACACCGATCGGGTCATTTTCAATGTGAACAAAACAATATTACATAAATCTCTGAGTGTTTGATAAAATTAAACGTCAATAATTTCAATATTTCCTATTAACATGCGGTCCATATTCAAATTAGCATCACTTGATGTAAAAATGATCTTATTTCACTTATTATCTACAATCTTGATTTGTCGTGGTGATGTGCGTCAGACATAGAGAGAGAAAAACGTAAAATTGACTAAGTATTATACATATAATAAAAATAAGCCATGATACATTGGAGAAGTATTCTCGACGATGTTAGGCGACGTTATGATGATTCTTTTATTTATTGATTTATTCTGATTGAGCCGTATTAAGAATTATATTAAATATATGTTAATTATAAGGTACTAATTAATTTTTCAAGGAATTAAAATAACTCGTAATAAAAAAGAATGAATATTAAATATATTTTAATAAGAATAATCCGGGAAAAAATGTTATATGGACATATTTTATATACATATAATTATATATAATTGTATATAAAATATGTCAATGTTTATATAATCATATATAATTACATATAATTATATATAAAATATTTTTTCCCGGGAATCTAAATTTGCATATGTAAATAAAGATAAAGAAAATAAACATAAAACAATTGAATTGCTTGACATCTTGATAAATAGACTTATAATTAAAAGTATATCCAATAAACTTACCATCAACTCCGGAAAGTTAATAAAATTGACGCTGTCAGTAGGACTTATTGTCGAATTGTCTGGTTCTTTCTTCAGATTTAACATAATTATAGGAATTTTAATGAGAAAGAAGAGATAAAATGGCAAAATATTCTTGTAATAAATAAAAGTTTAAGATTCTATTTGGTACCTTCTTCGAGATCGATACCTTTTTGCGGAGGAAGTGAAAAAGCCACTAGATTTCAATGTAAGTATCTTGAGGAAATACCAGATTCGATAACACGTACATCACGAGAGATAACACTACATGTGTATCGACTACCGGTTAGAGACCCTTTTCATCCTTCCACAAACCTTGAAGGAATACGGTTCACGGGACCCGGGACACGGTTAGACATAGCGATATTTCTCCCTTCAGTCTTATCCTTTGCGGAGTCTATTTTTAGTGAGGTTTTCTTTGGTTTTTTCACCTAATCTACTAGCCATAAAAGACATAAATCTCTCAACGTAGGTATTTTATCTAAAAATATATTATCGTAATGATTGCTCGGGCATTTGATGTCGCTTGGATCTTTCTAAGCATCGAGGTCTATTTTCCAAATTCTTTAGAATAGAATCTCACTCTTAAGAGTAAAAATTGAGCCAGTCTTGAAAAAGAATAATTCATTCAATTTTCAATCTTAAGAGGCCATTATTCATATTCCATTCTTATTTTAAGATCATCTTGAGTAATATCTTAAAATGCCAATACTGCGCTCTTATGATTGGTTTGTAACATTTTAAGACGATCTTAACTATACAAGAACTATAGGCCGGTTTCATCAACTCCGATTAACTTAATCGACCGATTGTTATAATACATTAGAACTGATCAATCGCATTTGCTGTTCAACATAATTGACTAATCACAGTTTACACTTAATCGACCGATTACATTAATCAGAGTTGGTGAGACGGGCACTATGAATACCAGCCTAAAGTCGTAATCATACTACGGATTGCCGGTTGACGGTTCTATTTTAGACAATCACGTTGCAGCTAAACCTTTCATTCGCTGCATCATGATTGACTAAAACAGAATCGATAACCGACAACCTGTAGTGTGATTACGGCTTAAGAGTGACATTTTGTTCTTCAGAGTGGGATTCACTCTAAAAGTTCTATGCCCATTTCCACCAACGTAAATTAACTTTAATCTCGGTTCAACTTACTCTTCGTTTTTCTACTAGTTCTAAAAATTAGAATGTAGATTAAAGTTAATCTACATTGGGGAAGTATCGAAACGAGCATTGGAGGTACGTGACATTCTCGCCGAAGATCACATAGTTATTTTATCTGAAAGTATAAGTATCTTAATCTTTTAGGCAACTCGATGACGTTTGGATTTTTTCTTTTTTCAGATAAGTGACGTATTTACATTTTTCTCCACATACATTCTTCACATTGGTGCATTTACCTGCGCACGAATCTCACGTAAATTTAAGGTCGCTACTCCACTCACGCGGAGAAAAGCGGTGACGTTCGCGGAAAGAGAATCGGGAAAAATCGCCGATCATGCGTGCGAGAAAGCGGTACAAAAAAATTGTGAAATCCCCATTCCTCATAATTCTCATGTGTTCTCCACTGACGTCACGGACAGCGATCCGTTGCGACACCGTGCGTCGGCAACAGGTCGCGTTTATCCTTTCCGCCCGGCGCGGGAGTCTGCGTCTACCGGTCGCTGTCGGCCTCATCAAGGTGGGGAAGCGCATGGTTTTCTGTATCTGTAGTGGAAGGCTATAAAGCCCCACCAATCGGTTGCGCCGCCGACAGTCCGCGCGCTTCTCGAAACGATGATGTGGTGCGTGAAAATCGATCAGCGCCCCGAATTATCGGAAAAATCGTGATTTCTTTGATCTGGTGACTCTTTCGCGCGATCATCGAGACAACCGGAGTACTTACATACATCGTGCACGAAATATATCTCTTCCATTTTTTTACTTCATAAATCAACGTCCATAAAGTGAATCTCGGTCTTGTGGATTATTAATTTTACCTTTGTGTGATTGACTTATTGTGATTCTTTATATTGCTCATTACGCGAAAAGGTTCAACAGGTATGAATTGTTCGTCTCCCTTTTAGATAATATCAATCGTCAGATGTCTTTTCTCTTTTTCTTTTTTATACAATGTGAAATAATTTTGAGATAAATATTGGAAAATTTTTTTTCACAAGAAAGATTTTTATTTCAATTTTTTTCTATATAACAGATATTAATAAAATTGAATGCAATAAAGCTTGAAGATGTAATGAAAAATTTCACAAATCTGATATTTTAGGTGTTTAAGTACTGATGTATCGTGTTTATGTTCTAAATGTGTTACTTTCTGATTTTTACATCATGTTGTTTATTACATATTCTTTTAATCGTGTGAAGTGTCAGTCATTCATATTTACATTGCCATATGAAATTTCCTATTTCCGTTATAAAAAAAATATGTTACGGTTGATAGATCACCCGAAACGGGGCAAGTATTGATTCAACGAACAAAGGAGATAAAGAGAATATTAATGAAATTATAAGCTGGATTAACGAAGCAAGATATTATAAATTGATCAGCGCGATAAGGCGATAATTATAATAGATTCGAATAAATTAGCGAAAGAAATGGATTATTGATCTTCCGTCTGCAATCATATTTTTATTCTTTCCGTCCAACTGAAATTCTTTTACTGTTCTAGGCTTTAAAAAAATGTGAAAAATTTTACTTTTCAACATCTCTATTAGATTACAAAATAATTTTTTAACGAAATATTTTAGAAGAGGTAACCTGATTCCGTTCTCCTTCATTTCAGAGAAATTTGAAAGCGAAATAAAATTTCGCTTGTGTTAAAAATAGAACTCATATCGCAGTCCGAGGGTTAATACATGAATTAACAAGACTACATTATTTTTATGATATTTCGATATTATTTTCTTTTTTCTCGTTCGATTATTCTTTATTTAATGCAAATTGTAATTTTCATTAAAAGCAATCTCTGTAAATCCCCGTAAATATATATATCACGCTTTATGAATATCTGATCGCATTATTAGTGCTGATGACTTACTGGCCAGTTTCTCGTTATGTATCTCATCGAGAACGATATGTAATTGCACGATGTAATTGCTTCTGTACTGAATTAATGCGGCTTTCAAATCTTTCATACAACGAATGGTTTCGATATCTTGTAAATTTTCAACAGCATCGCTTTTATTTCTCATTTGACACGAGCAACTTGTATAGCGCGTTACGAAATTATTTATATTCGTAAGTTTACGTAAAGCCGCATACTTTTTCGAATACTTTCGAAGAAAACATTAGGCAGAATTACCAATGAGGAACGTCTCAAATCGCACGGGCTTATCGCTTTTAAACACATGGATCCCGACTCTCAAAAAAATAAGAAACAAATAGGGAATAAAGTATCCACTGGATCTATGATTTTTGCAAAAATAAACAATGTAGAGAATAAAAATTACAAATGTGAATGAGATTTCAAAAGTGAATACTAGAGAAAATATTCCTTAATATTTGTTTACATTGGGTTATTCGTATCCTGTATATTTCTTTTCTTTAAAAAACTAGGCTCAGCAAGTTATAAGTAATTAGTTTTATAATTTATATACATTTATATACATATTTTTTAAAGTACACTACCTTATAAATACTTTCTAAAGATGTTAAAGTATATGTAAGAATTATTTAATAACCAATATAATACAAAAAAGGGCCAAAGACGAGCAAAGAGGAGGGTATTATAAAAAAATTAAATAAAATTTAATATGTCTAATATATTACAATTAGCGAAACTAATTTTGATTTTACAGTTTTCTTCAGTCGCATATGAATTACAATAATTAAACTTCAATTAAACTTAACAAGAGTTTTAAAATTAAAATGTCAAAAGGTAAAAATGAAAGAAATCTTAAAAATAGTCGTAAAAGAAATGATCAGAAGGAAACACTAAAGAATCCCGCACAAATCTTATGGGTTTCGATCAAATTGTTTCAAATTTTAATATTTTAATCAGCTCATGTCAAGCTAATTAAAATCCTCACAAACCTCAAAATGCCTTAGTTTTTGCTCCAAACCAGGAAAAAACTGTCGGACATAATGTCATGACAAAAGTATCATATTTTTCACAATATTTTGAAAAATATTATTACGATATAAAACATCCTGGAAAAAAGCTTTACCTTATTTTCTAATTTCAAGATTTATACTAAGATTTCCAAAAAGACAAAGAGACTCACGAAAATCAAGCATTTCAAAGTATTTGTGAGAAGCAAGGTAAATCAAGCATCTCAAAGGAATGAGATATCCGTCACGTCCATGTTGTTCTTTCAGGGTAATTCTAAAAAAATGGGCAAAACTAAAATGATAAACATATCATTGATACACGTACAAGTATATTAAAAACACGTATAAGTATAGTAAAAAAAGATTCATTTATATTTTTTGTATTTTTTCATATAAAATATAAGACTTTCCGAAGGTCCTAAGTAAAAACTAAGACATTTGGAGGTTTATGGCCGTGAATAATTTTAATCAGCTTGACACGAGCTACAAAATATTAGAGCAATTTGACCGAAATCCATTTTCCATAAGATTTGTGCGGGATTCTTTGTAGATAATTCACCGCCGCGCTCTTACACGCCGAAAACTCTTCTTTACTTCATTTAATAATTTTTGTATCGTTAGAGTAATAAAAATTAACCCGGCACACGAATCCATGTGTAGTTGTGTACTAAGGGTTAATATTACGTTGTCTAATGTTTTATTTGTATCGACATATAAACTTTTTAGTTGACTTTTAGCTAGCTTTTACTCTTTCCACAGTTTATGTTTTCCTCTTTTTTTTCTCCAGCGTGAAGAGAAAAAGAGGAAAGATAAACCGTGCAAGAAGCTCAGCTGAAAAGAACAGATCTATTATTTTATGTGACCTTATGTACACTTGATTTCCATCACACTAGATGTTCGTCAAACTGCCATACCCGTTTCGACTCGACAGTCAGCAAATTCTCTCTTTTGAGATAATTTACAACTTCAACGTTCCATTTTGTCATTTAATATTTAACGTAAAAGTATTATAATTAATGACAAAGACCAGGGCTCCTATTCTTGAAAAGAAACGTATATAAAAAACTAAGACATCACTATAATATACGTAACGTATATTATAACATTTCTCTAGTTTTTCGTATACGTTTCTTTTAAAAAATAGGGCTCCAATTACATATGCAATTACATTCGCAGCTTTCGCTATGTAATAACGGTCTTTTGTTTATTCCTATTAGTTTCCTTTTCCGTGCGCTCGTTGTTACGTACAAACGCAAATTCGCTCGGCTCATTAGCGGCATAATAATACTGAGGTATCTCATCTCGTTATCGCATTATGCATTTCATTCTTTGTTCCCGCTCTGTCTCACGTTCCAGCAAACGGGACCTCATGTCCAAGTGAATACCGGCGATACTCGGCGACCTTTCTTCGTCGTAGGTTGCAATAAACTCTAAGGGAGTCTTATTGTCGCTCTTTCCAGATACTACGACGATGACGGTCATGGTCGAGACCACGAAAGTCGAGGAGGGCAACGGTCCCGCGAAGATCGAGACCTTCGACGATATCCTACCGTACGTCGGCGAGGCGAGCAGATACCAGTGGTTCCTGTTTATCCTGCTCCTACCGTTCACCTTCGTTTACGCCTTTTTATACTTCGCGCAATTCTTCCTCACTCTCGTGCCTGCTGAGCATTGGTGCACGATACCGGAGTTGGATCATTACAATCTCACGGATCTCGATAAGTAAGTTCAACAAGGAGATGCAGTCCTTTCAATACTTTCTTCAATACTTTATGCATTTATACACACATTCAAAAATCAAAGTAACAGATAAACCTAAAGAATGTTGCATCTTCCATTAACAACGTGGGTCTTTGAGTTTCAGTGTAAATTTATATGCTGTTCCAGACTGTATAAAAATCCGAAAACAATTCTTGTGAAAGCTTTATTGACAACGAGTTTTTACTCGTTGAAGTTAGATTGTATTTTATTAATCATAGAAGTTAGATTGTGTTTTATTTACTTGTTACAGATTTAAATTTATCTATTAAAATTTATAATCAAAATGTCAACCTTGCCTTCAAAGTCGAAATTGATTGACGGTTAAATAATCGTGAAAGTGAATAACAATAGGATTTATTTAGATGTTTACATAATTAACACTTGCGCAGATCTTTGAGATATACCTTTGTACAAGCGGGATTGAATGACAAAATATTTCCGAAATTAACAATTCAGCTTTGCAATAATGAGGAATGAAAAGTGGAAGATTGTGAAATTTTCTTCATCCTCATTTCATAACGACAGTTCAAGTCCGGTCGGTTCGAGCTGACCAAGACCTTGGGCCACGGTCGGCTTGGCTTATATATAGATTCACCCTTGCGTGTTGCATTTTTTGTATACAGTTTGCATATAGTGTGTCTCAAATTTTTTACACTGTTTTGTCTTTTTTACAGAAACGATATTGAAAATGTTTATTAACGATTGAAAATTCGAAATTTTTCATAAATTAACTTTGTTTTAGGAAAGTATTATCTGAAAATATTTTAAAGTCCTATCGCAATTAAATTATTTAAAATTCTAATGCAGCAGTTGTATAAATCGACAAAATATTACAGAAAATATGTAAGCCGTTAAATATATATGTCTATTTCTCATGACATGATAATATCTTATTATACACACATAATAAAGAGTTTATTGTTTTTATTTGAATTAAATTTAAATTGAATTTAAAAGACATTATTATAAAGTTTTAATTTGTAATTGCGTCACTTAATAAATAAACGACAAAACAACGATAAAGAGACAAATCGCTTCATTTGTATTAAATACGACTTAATTTACATCCGAATAATTCCGTCCTTGTTCCATGAAAACACGTTTTTCTGGAATAAGAAATATTATTACGCCTAATTAATGTTATACTTCTTGTAAGTTTTCCTCCGTAAACGTGTTACACAGATATAGCATAATTGTATCTTTTTTTTCTTCTTTTTTCCTTAAATGGGACATAAACTCGTCGCCAACGAAAATTACAAACAAACATGAGCGAATCAAGATCATTTGTTCGACAAACGAATAATTTCCGAACTCTAGACATGTTTTTCGTTAAAAGGTATAATTTTCCTATTTTTTTAAACATTTCAGAATAATTTTTTCATCCAGTATTTTTAGCACAGTATGTGTCATAGAGATATGTAATTGTATCAGACCACTGTCGCGTAGGAAAATTCGTCATTGCAATTGTACGTAATTCAAATCACTTGATCAATAGTTTCTCTGTATTCGAAGTTACAGAAACCTGTTTGGTTGTCGACCTCGAAGGGATTCCTTGGGAATTTCACGAGAGAAACAGAGAGAGAGAGAAAAAGAGAGAAAGAGACGGAAGAATCTTCTTTCCGTTGAAAAGTTGCCTGGGGGAGAGGGGATGTAGATTTTTTACTTTTCATCCTTCCTCTTTCTTCCTTCCTTCCTTCGAAACCGCAGATTTTTTCGGGAAACGCAAAACGTTATTAAAATCAACCACAATATAACTTAAAATGATGGCTCCCAATGAAAATAAAAGGAGATAAGTTTGATAGGTCTAACACTCCGGAGAATAGCAGAAGCTTATGCGTGCCTCTTAGAAATAAAATTGTCATTTTATATCTTCCGTGAGATTTATGGAAGGCATAGTCGCATTTCTCAGGCAAAAATGGCACGTTTCTAAAGGCAATATCGAAGAAGCTATCTGCTGTCGCGTTAACATATAAACTCGCACGTAACGTTGGCCGTAGATTATAATGAGTTTGCCATTTATTTGACCCACGTCACTCGATTTTTTGTCGCGGGCATTTATTACATGCGCTATCAGAAATTAGATGGCATCATACGTCGTCTACAATATGCAGAGTAAACTTGGTGTGATAAGAAATAAGAATAAAGTTGGTATTCATAGTCGGTTTCTATTTTAAGACCGTCTTAAATAATGTTTTAAGACGCGGCTCTCTGAGTTCGTGATACTTTAAGACTGAACGAGTCTAAATCCTATTGTTATTCACATTCACGATTATTTAACCGTCAATCAATTTCGACTTTGAAGGCAAGATTGACATTTTGATTATAAATTTTAATAGATAAATTTAAATCTGTAACAAGTAAATAAAATATAATATAATTTCTATGATAGTAAAAACTGATTGTCAATAAGACGGTCTTGAATATAAGAACTGATTATGAATATCGGTCTAAGAAATTGACCAATCATAGTCGATCATTCTTCTCACATTCGACTGTGATTGGTCAATTTCTTACTCTTACTTCTTAAATTAAGCGGTTGTAGTTGCAAGAATTGACCAATCACAGTAAAATATTCTCGTTTCGACTGTGATCGGTCATTTCTTACAACTAATATAACTTTAACACTATTTACAACTACGCTTACGCAATTGCAGAATGGGCTTTAAACCAAGCTTACTCTGTATATCGTAGACGACAGACATTAGAGACGCATCGTATACAGATTTATTGTTTTCTTAATGATTTTGTTTACGTCTGGATTGCGACAGGATCGCGATAGGGATACCCCCAGCTACCAAAGAGGAATTGAAGCTAGAGAGCATCACGTCATTCTCGAGATGCTACATGTACGACGTAAATTACACCGAGTTGCTCGAGCAAGGTGTCAGACAAGCCAATTTGTCGTGGCCGATAGTCCGATGCAAGCAAGGATGGACCTTCAACCACACGATGATACCATACGCTTCGATCGCCACCGAGGTATCTAAAACACGGCATTATCACTCGCCATAAATCACTGTCGTGGCTAATTGATTAATAAATTTATCGACTGACACGTTCAGCAAAACGTCAACTGGTTTAGCACTCCGCATTTTTTATCCTTTATATTTTCTTGCCAAACGCGCAGCTTTATTGTAATCTTTTTATACGAAGCGAAAGAGAAACCGGCATCGAAAATACCGGTATGTAAACGGTATTTTCGATGCCGGTTTCTCTTTCGCTTCGTATAAAAAGATTACAATAAAGCTGCTATTTTTTGGTGTTACGTAACATCCGAGATAAAAATCGATTATCATACCGATGACGTTGGCGAACAGTTTCTTAGTACTTTCCAATATAAAGCATCGATATAAAGTATCTTCGCTTGTACAACGTCAATTGACGCTATTTGCTATCCAATGCAATTCAATCTTCTTAGTATTACAATTTTATAAGGCTAGAGATGCATTTGATAGAAATTATTTATAAAAATTCCTTCTCGGTATTCAATCGCGGCATGTATCCTTTACAGAAATTTAATATTGGAAGGTAACGATTACTTATTTTGAATATTAAAAACATTGTTGTTGAATGCTTTTTTAAATTCTTAATACACACGATTGGATCATTCGTGTTCTACACATTTCTTTTTTTCAAAATACTAGTAGCATTAAATAATTAGTTATATATAATTTTTAAAAATATACAACCTTATAAATACTATTTAAAAATGTTAAAAAAAATCTTTAAGATTGAGATTTCACTCTTCAAAGTAAAATTTACTCTAAAACTTTCAGAAAGAAGAGGGGGATGGGGTTAATACTCAAAATAAGTAATTTTCAGTAGTAATTGGCCAGTAGTAAAAATTGGATTTCTATAAGGAACCCATCTATAGATTTATAAATCAATAAATCATAATGACAGTATTATTAATAACAGTAATCTCTTCGCGATTATAACAATGTGTATCATTTCACCAGCTCGAATGGGTTTGCGACAAGACTTTCCTCGGTTCCGCGGCTCAGTCAGCCTTCTTCGTTGGCAGCATTATCGGTGGCCTGATATTCGGCTATATAGCTGATCACTACGGCAGAATCCCAGCGTTAGTGTCTTGCAACGCAGTAGGTTTCTTCGCTTCCATCGCGACGGCCTTCTGTAATAGTTTTTGGTCCTTCTGTGTCGCAAGACTAATTGTCGGTTCATCGTTCGACAATTGCTTCAACGTACTCTTCATTATCGGTACGTTTCGTTGCGATCGAATGAAAAATTACGAAGAACTTAAATGAATTTTCTGTCCAAATCAAGCAGCTTATTAAGGAGATACGAATAAGTATTTTTATTACTATTGATCAATAGCTTTGATTAAAAGTACTTAAAATTTCCGATTTGAATTCTAAAGTAGAATTTTCTACGTGTGACGTGATGAAAATTATTATTGTGATACTTCAATCATCGTTATTGACGACAACTTTGATCGCAGTGATCGAGTACGTCGGTCCGAAGTATCGAACTCTGGTGGCAAATATGTCTTTTGGGATTTATTTTGCGGCCGCCGCTAGTCTCTTGCCATGGATCGCATATTGGATCGCAGATTGGAGAATTTTAAGCGTTGTCACCGCATTCCCGATGATCGTCGCTTTCCTCGGCCCATGGCTTGTCCCAGAAAGTGCACGGTACTTATCTACTCTTATTATCTTATATTGAATTTGTAATATGAATTATCTTTTAAAATAAAATTATTATTTATTATTTATATGTTGCAAAGTATACATATGTATATATAGACGCTGATAGGTACATAACAGTTTCGGCTTATTCTATTTCTAGGTGGTACATCATGAGCGGTAGCATTGACAAGGCGATCGGCATGTTAAAGAAATTCGCGAAGGTTAACGGCAAGGAAGTCAAACAGGAGATATTCGAGGCATTCGAAAAAAGCTGCAAGAATATAATCGAGAAGGATCAGTCGCACAATCAGTACACGGTCTTGCACCTCTTCAAGTTGCCCCGATTGGCTCGCATCACTGTCATGCTTGTTATTTACTGGTGAGTGTCGGAGAGATTAGATTCGATCTATTTACCCTCGTTTGAAACGACTATTGATCGAACAATCGTTTTCAGGTTGTTGATCATCCTGGTGTTCGACGGACACGTTTGGAACATGAAGCTGTTGCACCCCGATGTGTTCACGTCGTTTTCTATAGCCGCGATGACCGAGCTTCCGGCGGCGATTCTGCTGGCACTTTTCCTTGATAGATGGGGCAGACGATGGATGGGCTTCGCTTCTATGTTCATATGTGGTATATTCTCTTTGATCGCCATTGGCACTCCCGAAGGTAAGTTACATTATCACTCACGAATCTCACGATGTTAGATCAATTTAGTTATAGTCTTGTCATCATCAGGTTTATTCATCTTCATTGTCAGTAGAACGTTACGAGAAGCGAAAATCGTTTTAGATTGCAAACAGAAATAGAAAATAAAATGAGAACACGTGAAAATATAAGATCTTCGATTTTGTCGGTCTGTGATCTGCGATCTAAATTTCTTTACATCGCAAGCTATCGTGGATCAATAGCTTCTTGATTTTCTTTGGAAGTTAAGGCTGACATCAGGCTCATGTAGCAGAAGCCTTTACGGCCAATATTAAGTAAAAGCGATTTTAAATCACAAATAAAAGACATATAATAAATAAAATATTTTGATAAAGGGAATAAAATTGTACAAATTTATAAAATGGAGCAGGATTGAGACGGAATGACTGGTGAATGCGACTAGCAAATAGAGCTTGTAACATGTTACATTTACATAATCCGCGGTGTTTCAGGTACACTAACCGTCACCATGGCGATTTTGGCGCGCCTCGGTGTCAATATCGCCGCGAATATCGGTTTCCAATACGCGGCCGAGATGTTGCCGACCGTAGTGCGGGCGCAAGGTGTGTCTCTAATTCACATTATTGGCTACATCGCTCACATCGTCGGACCTTATGTGATTTATCTGGTAAAGTATCATGAGAATCCGCGAGATCTTATCTGTACACGATACCGTAATTAATGAAATCCAGTGGTCAAGTTGATTAATTAAGTTAATAGTCATTATTTTTTTTAGGCTGATGTTCACCAATATTTGCCATTGATAGTTCTTGGTCTCTTATCGTTTATCGATGCGTTCTTAACGCTAGGGCTACCTGAAACTTTGGACCAGGATTTGCCCGAAACTCTGCAGGAGGGTAACGACTTTGGCATGGATCAAAGCTTTTGGTGGATTCCCTGCATATCCTCGTAAGTTATCTCTCTCTCTCTTTTTCCTTTTCCTCCCTTCCTTCTTAATTTTTATCTCTTTCGCGCTGGATTCAGATAAAAAGAAATATCGAGGTTCTATTTTTATCTCGTAATAATTTTATTTCATTTCTTTACCTTCGATATTTTTGCAGAACCCCGAAATTGAAGAAATCCTTGAAGAAGAAGAAGAAGAAGGAAGGCATGACGAACGCGGCTTTCCATCACGGCAGTATTCAAACTATCGACTGTACAAGATTATAACGATCGTCCGCGTAATAATTTAACAAACCTTTTTGTTGTAAATATCGCGAAAAGTCGCTTGCGTGTGTGATTTTATGTATTAAACATGTGACGTGATGGACACATCAAGTGCGGTAACGCTCAATGATAGAGTGGAACACAAAAAGTAAGAATGCGAAATACAATTGCATTCATGCATCCAATGAGGTGCATGCTTGAATGGACACGAACACGAACGTGAATGCGGAAACTTCGAAGTCGATGTGACTATTTCGAGAGTGCCAGATTGCTTTTCTGAATTGTTTCCTCGCGACGCGACTTCGACTTTCGACTCGTCGCTCTTTTTCGGGATGCATCAGTGTGTACAAAGCTATTTCATTAAGTGTAATTTTAGTGAGACTGAAGTGACGAGCGAGCTGATTTCTCCATATTACGAGGCTCGAGATTGGTGTAATATTAACGAATCCAATTTTTTACGTTATACAGAGTAAAGCCTGATGTGCCAAATGCTGTGTTTCGTTTACTCGTGAGTAAACGTGAATATCGCGTATATGTAGATATTCATATACTCATTTGTTACAAACTCAGCGGAATTAAAAATTACAAAGGGTTCATCCCTTTGCTCATTGTTCCTTGCCTTTCTGAAAAACGACGCCTCGACGTGTCTTTGAGCCACGGTACATACACAAGACAACTCATTTTCCGTACTGAGATATAAATATGGGGGTTGATTTGTTATATTCTTGGAAGGATACAATGGACTAGATAAACCATATGAATAAATAAAAGGACTTCCGTCGCTTTCTTGATGTATCATCAAGAGTTGTGGCGATAGTAAACGAATTAATTAAGTATGTAAGTAGATTTTAGATAATTTATAATGTATATAGGCTGGTACGACGTATTCATCACATAGATACATATTTCTCATCTTTCACTGCCAAATATGGAAATTTCTTTGTAAATTGAAAGATGTTAATACCATTTCACTCATTGCCATCTAAAGGTGATCGAGTAATAGTGTAAAATAAAAGGACAAGTTATTTTAACCTCTTGTAAAACTTTGTTATAATGCATTTATTTTCAAAAGTAAATCCTCCCAAAAATGCTCCTCGATCAGAAGATCATTCCGATCTTATCTTTGAATTTTATTAATTTTATATTAATAAATTTTATTAATCATACGAACCTTAATTACTTAAATTATCACATACCGCACAACGCGCAAGATTCTTTCTTTTTTTCTTTTAACTATATTTTCTCGACGATTACGCGCCGAGATCTTATGTAATAAAAATTAAAAAGACTATAATTCGGTTGAATGATAATATCGATGTCGATTCGAACGTGGTCGCTTGCAGCAGGGTAGCGCCCAGAAGCTTTGTTCCTTGCCGAAGTCTTCTCCTTGACGTAGAGTTTGCGGGAGATCGCGACCGAGTGTCTCCGGTAGGAACAATATTAGGGCAGCGGCTGCAAATGACACGATGCTGATGATCATCATCGGCAGGCCGTACCAAATCTTGGCCTGAAACAATTTCAATTGATTGACTAAATACCGAGCGACGCGAATAGAGCTTGTATTTTTGTCTTCAATGGAAGGTCAGAGTATTTCTATCAATATTTATTTTACATTAACGAAACGTGCACGATTTAAGCACAAAAAAATAATTAAATAAGTGACACGCGGTAGAATATTTGCCCGTCAAAATATAAATTTCATCAACTTTGTTAAATCATTATATCTACTACATTTTATTACAAATAATGACTATAAAAATTTGTAATAGAGTATATTTTTAATATAAATAATTATTGTTTTCTATAATAATTGTTTTCTAATAATACTGTTAATTACAGGAACGTGCATATAATATGGAACAGTTGCCTCAGAATTCTATAATATACTTTGTTCATAACTGAATACGAAAGATGACTTACACTATCCACCACATATGGCGCAATGGAATGGGCAATAATGCCAAAAATGTGGATCAATGCAACACCTTGCGTCCTAATGGGAGTTGGCAGCAGCTCGGCGGCGTATTGAAGGCCCACGTTGGCTGCCATATTCAGGCAAAATCGCGAGAGCACCGACATCGTCAGCTTCGCTGCGACTGAACAATGAAACGCATGAGACGAGAGATTGTGGCGCGATTGCGGACCGCTTGATTTTATTTGAAAGCCCGTGTGTATGTGCTCACTCGACTGTAACAGCAGTTCGGCGAAGCTGAAAAGGCAAGTCATGGCCAGGGTGATAAATCCGCAGAATCGGCGACCCCAGCGGTCCAATAGCAACGTCAGCAACAGCCCGGCCGGCAGTTCGGTCGAGCAGGTGAGGGAGAAGGACACAAACACCGAGCTCGGGATCAGCTTGAGAGAGTATACGTGACCGTCGAAAGCTATCATCGTCAAGGACCTAGAAAGTACCGAAAGTACATCCGTAACTTCGTCGTCGTATGCGACGTATCTAATGCATTAAAGTGGAAAGTGGAATATAGCGTCCGCTCTCGAAGTAGCAGTGCAGTATAAATTTAGAGGATGAGATCTGATACTCCCCGTCAAACTTTAAAGCTACACGAAAGAACGATTTTTCTGAAATATCTAAGAATTTACGTGGATGCAGATCCGAAAATAATTTTGTTGAACCATCAAAATAATCGTATAGGACTCAAGCTGGTTGCTAAAATGTCAAAACTTCATACAGCATTGTTAATCATGCTTGAGTTTTCTACATGATTATTTTAATAATCAAACAAATTATTTTTAAATCTATATCTATCTAAATTTTTAGATAAGATAGATTTCGGTAAAACTTTTCGATGTATCTCCGAAAAAAGAGACTGCGTTAAAATCTATCTCCTCGCGAGGGACAGAGATATGATACCTTCAAAAATTAATATTCTACGAAATCAAGAAAAATATATCGAATAAGGAAGAAAGCTGAGATAACATTTTTTACAATAAAATTATTTATAGCTATTTTAAGATATTTATCAGCATCAGATTATTAAGATCTTTCTAAGATGTCTACGAGCACCAATATTATTAAATTGCTTGTCAATTTAATTTGTAATATTACTGTACTTCAGTTCTGTTAGGATTGCGTTTCAAGACTGAAAATTAAATTCGGCGTGTAGTCTGCAAAATTAGATATGAGTATATAAATTCACACCGAATTGTTTAAGCACTAAAGATCCAGCATGATTGTTTAAAGCTTTTATTTCTTATTTGTTGTGTATTCATATATTACGCGGTAAAAAGATATTTTATTTAATAAAATTTATGTAGAAGAAGACAATTAAATGAAAAGGAGAAATAAAGTTGCGTCTTACCAAAAGAAGATTAGCAGAATGGTATTCTTTGCTAGACGCGGTGATTTCAGAATATCGAAGATGGTCGCGCTTTCCCTCTGGGTATCAGTCGCGGTCAAGTTTCTCTGTAAATACGATAAGGTGGATGATGCGCGATTTATGTCACAGTCTCACGTTTCAGCTTTGCGTTTCATTATCAATCTTACTTACGACGAAGACCTCAAAGATGCGCGTGTCAGGGCACTTCTTGTTGATCTTCGCTATCCGCCGCAGCTTCTGAACCATTTTATCTATTCTGCCGTTGGCGACGAACCATCTTAATAGCAAAACAGTGTTCTATATTTCAGCGGAAAGTTCGGAGAACGTAGGACGGGACGCGGATAATAGTGAAGCTAACAATGACGAGCTTACAACTGCATGAATTTCTAAGAGCGATATGAATCTTTAGAAATTGCAGCGCTACGTTTAAGGATTGCAAATCTCATTTTGATTTATATTAAAATATATTTAATTTACAAAATTAATTGCGCTTTGATTACTGCGCCGCATTCGCGTTAGTCTTGCTCCTTTATTCTCATTTAAACGTTGCATTTATTCCAATCGGAGAAATATGAAATCCTTTTCTAATCCTTTGATTACAAAATTACGTAAATAATTATTATATACATATTTATAATGAAAGTTGAATTTGTGTGAGATTTAAAAGGTTGAATGGAATAAAAATTGATAATATTCGTATCATATTTATTTACCGAGCGCTTTCGGGAAGAATCCATGGCGTGATAAAGACGCTCATCATCGGGATTGCGCTAATATAAGCGAAGAATCTCCAGTTTGCGACATAGTACGCAATCCACGGTAGAACTGTGCTTCCAACGGCGAAGTATATGCCGAATGCAATATTAACGACAAGGGTTCGCCTCTTCACGGCCATGTACTCGAGCACTGGCGAGATTCAGAATTTGATTCATTAACCAAAATAAGAAAAGTATCGGAATATTCAATTTAATAGATTAATCAATAGCATGCTCTTCTAATAGTCTTTCGGAATCAGCGTTTTAAAAAACTGTATGTTCCATGTATCTGGAGAAGAAGCCACCACGTCTCTGCCAAGAGACTAAAAATAAGAAAAAAAAAAGAAAAATACGTGCAATTAATAGCTTACGCAAAATAGCTAACGATGAAATTACGTATGAAATGAGTTGCACGCCGTAATATTTATGCCCATAAATATTCATAAAGAAGATCTAACATAATCACATCTTTCATCTCAGGCAATTTTTTAGGGGTAGTCTACACTTAATACCACTCATTACAATGTAAACTATGTACGGACACGTGCGCACATTATTGCTATAAAGATCCGCGTCCAAATTTGTGTAAGACGTTTTTAAAAAGTGAAAAATATCGCATGTAATTCTGAAGATATTAAAACAGAATTCTCTTATTCGGGCTATTTTTTCTTATTTGCTGACTTCTGAATTTTTCTGATTTCTGACATTAACTTATAGTTTAGATTTAATCTCACTTAATCTGAGGATAATGTAAAAAAAAATTGTGTTTTTCTACTAGCTATGATTAACCATTAAACTAATAGTATTGTAATGGTTACTTTAAAACTATTATACAACAGTTACCATTACAGAAAAATAAAAAATGCCCGACGTTTTGTACTCACTGTAAAATTATCAGTTTAGCGATTAAACTATAGCTAGAAAAATACAATTTTTACATTATTATCAGAGCAAGTCTAAATACAAGTTAATTAAATTTAAGAATAAAAAGGGGGGATTTTAAGGGAGAGGGGGTCAGACTTAGACAGAAAAGCAGAAAGCAGAAAAGCGGCAGTCAATTGCAGACTTTGCGCTGATAGTCGTTGATTTCGGCTTTCTGTGCTGTTTACTGTCAGTGCAAGTTTGATTGGCTGCTGCTTTTCTGTTTTCTGCTTTTCTATCAAGGTCTGAATCCACCTTTAGTGTAAGCAATACAGACGATTATCGTCGCGCAACTAATTATTTCTTGTTAATCGCTCACCGATAATCAGTGGGATGTTGATGCAATTGTCGAAAGCCAGACCAGTGAGAAATCTACAGACAGCGAAGGACCAGAAAGTATTCGCGCTCGCAGTTGCGATCGAAGCCAGAAGTCCGATGCCATTGCAGAGCATTAAGGCAGGGATCCGGCCTCTGTGATCGGCGACCCATCCGAAGAGCAAGCCACCGACGATGGAACCACAGAAGAAGATCGACTGTGCCGTCGATATGAGGTACTCCTGGTCACATACCCAATCTAGCTAATCACAAAGGGTCCAGAATCAGTGCGTGAGAAACGCAACGTGTACCATGTTTCTAAACGCAACGTGTACCATTTACAGGAGTTATGTAAAACGTTTATTTTTATCTTACTTAGTAAATACCTAACTAAAAATAACATAACATTAATGGCGTTCAGCAGAGTAAGTAGTTTTGCAACTGTTGTAAAATTCTTTAATTATATATAATTAGTTTATGCATTTAGATTCAATATGAGGAACTGGGTAAGACTAATATTAAAAAATTTTATAACAGTTGTAAAGCTGCTTTATCTGCTGAACGTATTCAATATAATTTTACACTCAACAATATATATGTTACAATATATATTATATTGCATTTATATTGTTGAGCGTGCAATTATAATATTAATGCTATATTACTTTTGATTAGTGTTTACTTAGTTTTTCATCTCTTGTCGGGTTTTATTATTCTGCAGTAGATAACGATTGAAATTACGCAAGAAACGCAACATTTGCCACATTTCTACGTTTACGAGAGTTACTTGATATGCAAAATTTATTTTTATCTTATTTCTTTGTCTCTCGTAGATTATTCGCGTATTATCGTTCTGCAATGGATTACAATTGGAATTACGGGAAACGCTCGTAATCTCAGTTAATCGCACAACTGTTTCATAAGAGTACTCGCGAATTTTGATTCTCTCTTCGTGTCTTCCACATATTTTATACACACAGTAACGCACTCAAAGATACTTCACCTCAGCCGCTATGCTAGCATAAGGGATCTGCGTGAAATTGTATTCCCATTGGCTGCAATCCACGGTTTTGTTTGCCTTCCATTCGATCGAGCGAATGTCTTTCCTATGATTTAGAAGAGCAAAGAAATCCAAATCCCTTCGATGGCATTGGTCATAGTACGGATAATTCTGCGATTTTGGTACGCCAATCTCCATTCTGAAAATATTTACTTCTAATGTACGAAATATATTTTTGAAGATAATAAGACTTTCAGGCCACTTTTAAAACAACTATTCCATAATCAGAAATTTTTTTATAAATTATAGATTTATACATTATTTATAATAATAATTACCAACTCAACATAATTACGTGTGGTAACAATTTTTGTGATTGAAATCTATAATAACATTATCACAAACGATGAAACGAACTGGTGATCAACAAAATCTTCGTTAATAAGCGAAAGTCTAGTGACTATTCGTAGTTAAAATATAAATTGAGAGCGTCTTATTGTCGTCAACACATCAATTCAAATGAAATCTCATTGACGACGCTCAGTATTAAGATCCCTTGTTCTAACACGACATTATAATTTATATTTTGACTATGAATGGTTACTAGACTTTCGCTTGTTAACGAAGATTTTGTTGACCATTGGTTACTGATCAATGGACAAATCATAAAGTTGGGAACAGGGACTCGTCAATGGAAAAGTCTGTACATAAAAATCATTACACTTCTGTAACAACAGAAAGACATTTCAAATACAAGAATAGTGTTTCGAACGATATCGAGACTGAGATGAGACCGAGACGAGACCGAGACGAGACTTAAGATCCGAATTCGAGACCGATACGAGACTTTTTATATCGAGAGTCTCGACGATACTGAGAGTCTCGTCGAGACTCTCAAATTTTGTAATATGTAAGATACATTTTCCAACGCGTAAGATATTTATATAGTCTTAAATTTTTTATATAGATATTTATATTATATTTAAACTTTTTATATAGATATTGTTGTATATATATTTAATAAGTCTTAAACTGTGCTGACATTTTTGATACAAAAAATTAAGAATTAAAATCTTTAACAAAAATTACTTATAAGGCATCATTAGTTTTTATTACAATACATTAATGTTCTGAAATTTATCTTTGAGACTACAAGTCAACCAAGAATTTATGCATAAAATTATATGTGCCGATGTTTCGTTTAACCTATTCCTATGTTTTCTAATAATTAATGATGCTTTAGAAAATAATTAAATCATTAAAAAAATATTCTTTAAAGCAGATATATTCATTTCTTTTTCAAAAAATTTAAATTACTAGTACACAAATTAATAAAATAGTTAAAAAATTTAATTAATTTATAAAATGGTTTAAGTTTAAAAGTTTAATCGCATAAATCATAGAAGAAATTGAAAAAACACTTACAATGATTATCGAGACCGAGAGTCTCGACTCGAGATTGAGACTCGAGATTGTCATTGTCGAGACTAAGCTGATACCGAGACGAGACTGAAAATTTCGAAATCAAATCGAGACAAGATTTAAGCTAATCTCGGCGAGACCGAATCACTATACAAGAATCACTTCGTTTCATCGTTCGTGACGATTTTATTATAGAATTCAATCACAAAAATCGTTACCACATGTAATTATATTGTGTTGGAAATTAATTGTTAGTATATATTTAAATTTAGCTGAAGATTGACCTGTGAGTTCCGAAACGTATTTTATTTAATGTAACTTGATAACAAATGTTTTAATTGTGAGACCTGAAATATTGTAGCTCGATTACTGACCGTTAGTTAATTTAATATATTTATTGCTTTGAATAATAATTACGTTAGAAGTAAGATAAAATATATAATTTTAGTTTGGAATCTCAACGAATGCCATTGCTACGTAATTAAATTTTACCTTTCATTCTGCGTAAGATTTGAAGACATTAGTTCCTCTATCTTGCACCAATGTTCCTGCGGCACCAGGGTAAGGAAGAACTGCGAGAAGTACAGGGTGGCATATGCCACGCTGTAGGGAAGCAAGGCCAATAGAAGCAGCCATTGATATCTGCCAAAGTCACCAACGTATGGCAAGATGTCGTCAAAGGTCTCCAACTTTGGCCTTAACGTGACGCTTTCATTCGGATCTGCGGTGTCTATGGGGTTCTTCACGCCGTTCTTCATCGTTCTGTGAGATGTCAAGATTTGATACGCTAGGTTTACACTTGACGATCCAAGTTGAAGAAAGGTAAGAAAAAAACGAACTCAATAAACTGAAAGAAAAAAAGAATTGTTTAATTGTTTGCAATATTTTAATTTTAAATTATACAGAGGCTCAGTTTAAAAGATATGTAGAAAGAGAAAAATAACGTAAACTAATTGTAATTATACAAAACTGAAGCGACCAGGTATATCTCTTTTAACACGCAGGAAGATTGCAATATTTATTTTCCGGTAAAAGAAACTCTCGTTGACACAGTTCAATGTTTGCCTTGTAATATTATAAGTGATAAGTTACGCTATTTAAGTAAATCGAGCAAACATCCAATAAAAATAAGCGGATTCTATGAATTGCTTTTATTACAACAGATTTAGAGTACAGTACAAAGTCCGTGCAGCTTGAGCATATATCCTCGTAGAGCTGTCAAAAGACTTGAGTTGAAGCGATCTGAGCAGCTGGTGTTGTCCGAACGTGATGGGATCAAGTGGCTCGTTAAACGCGTTTTGATCGAGATAATAATGAAGATCAAGCACTAGTTTAACGATCCGGCGCGAGATTAGCGATGCTTTTATACCTATTTAATATGATAATGATAATGCAGATAATATTAGATTTTACATAGATAAATATATTAGACATTATATCGGAGAAAATGTAGAAAATACATAATAGCATTAAAGATTTTCGAAACGTACCTGCTAAATTAAGAACTTTGCTATATTTTACTATATTTTTAAATTCGAAATTCCTTGTTAATTGTAAATAATAGTAATATTTAAATAGTTTCTGGATTCTTAATGTTATCCTACTATTTATTCCTGCGCTGCAAGCAAATTATAAATAGCTTGTATTATGAAATCAAAACGACATTACTATAATTCGATATATTACGTACTTTATTTTTTCAAGAAACTAACGCCTGAAATTTCGTCATCAATGTCAACGTCATTACTTTTTATTCTTGAGAATCGAATAACATCGCGTCCGTGACTCTTGGCGATTATACGTATCTGCGGCAAGCGCCCCAAAGAAATAATGACGTTCAGAATCGACAAGATATCAAAAGTTATGGTTAAGGGTCAATGCCAACGTAAATATTGGGGCGACCGATCACAAAGTTGGGCCGACGTCGGTCTGATAACGTGAATAACGAAAATAATTTTTAAACAGACTAGATCGTGGTCAGATTGGGCTACATGTCGCCAATTGGTTGGTTACTTAATTAACTTAATAGAGTAGGCGATTAGGCTATTATTAGTCCAATCACCTACCCATCGCCATTGATTAAAATTTGCTCGCCAAGACGGGTTCATGATGATGTAAGTAGCCTAATTGTTTAATCTGAAACGACTCGGGATGTGAGAATAATAATCACGTACGAATAAGGGCCTTAGATTTATAAATCTAATATAATATTTTTTACGTATACGTAATTACATGTATAAGCATTCGGAAATAATGCAGAACTTAATACGCATGTAAATATTTGTAAAATACTCACATTGCAAATGTCTTTCGGCTGTCTGTTCACTAAAGTTAATTAATGAGTTTCGTTAACATTATTGGCAATTATATGATCTTTAGCTACTTATGTTTTATCAAAGTAACGTTCTTTTACGTAAAAAAAAGTGTCATGACCATATTTACAGATACGCGATGAACATCATACATGTTAAATACTCTCCACGAAGTTGGTTACTAATCAATCGATGATTCTGTGTCTTAATATTGCCTAAACTTCATTTTAAACATAAAATTGAATAAATAATAAGAGTGTGTTCAGAAAATCCTAGCCTTTGTATTTATACATTTTTTCCAATATCTTTAATTGTAGTTATTGTAGATTGATAGCGTTTAAATTTTCTCTTTTTTCCTTTCTGTCCTTCTTTTTTTCAATTTCTTAGAGAAATCTTTCGATGTTATGCTTATCTTTGTTTTTACTTACCTCTACTTATCTTTAAATCGAAATTATAGTTTTTATGCTATTTCAATTCTTGTAAATTTTCAAGTCTTAGAATGTTACGTATTCAAGAATTAATAGCACATAAATATCGTATTAAAATCGTTAATACTTACGTTTTTAATCTTTCGTTGCACTATTTATGCGTTTTTCATATATTCAATTTTTAATTTATGTCGAATTTTATTACACTTGAGGTCCCGCGTTTTAGAAGAAATAACGTTGCGAGGAAGAATTATCGATATATAAGTGTCACAAACCACTAAATTATTGCAAATTAACTATAAATGCTGATAATTTGTAATTGTCAATAATTGTAAAGATGAAGTATCCCTCCACTAAGTGATTTTTAATGTCTATAGTACCACTTGTGGTAGTATTTTTACGATCAGTGCGGTTAACCGATGACAGTAATGACGAGGCTTTCACGCGAAGCACAACTCGCTGTCTGAAAAGGAAACTCGATTGAATACTGTTGATATAGGAGCTCGGCATGCGGAATGTGATATATTATACATAATGCTTCGATGCTTGTGTAGCAAGAATCACGAGCAGTAAAAGAGAGGACAATAACAAAAGATCGATCGTCGCCGCGTGACGAGATAAGGAGAGATAGACCCGCGAATTATGTCCATTATTCTACCAATGTAAATTAACTTAATCTTAGTTTAATATATCATCATGTGTCAATCATCTTTTTAAATTACATGATTTTAAAAAATCATGTACTGATTTGGAACAATCCATTACGCGATTTACTTGTCTTAATTATACGATTTTGTTATGTAACTTTGTGACGTGATTTTTTGCAGTAGGATATACCCGTGAAAGCCTCAAAAGTATTACAAAAAGTAAGTATTAAGCTACCCTATTGAAAAAAATCACGTCACATAGTTACATAACGAAATCATGTAATTAAAATAAGTAAATCACATAACTGATTGTTTCAAATCAGTACGTGAATTTTTTAAATCACGTAATTTGAAAAAAATGTCATGATATTAGAAATAATTTCATCTATTATATGACTTTCTATTATCGAATTTTAAATAATTTAATGATAGAAATAGAAGAAAAAGACAAATCATTGTGTAATTTTTCAAATTGTGCGATTTTAAAAGATCACGTACTGATTTGGAACAATTCATTACCTAATTTACATATTTTAATTAAATGATTTCGTTATGTAACTTTGTAACGTGATTTTTTTTCAGTACGATAAGATCAAAGTTAATCTATTGGTAGAGGTAAAATTTCCCGCTCTTTCCGAATCTGGTGTCAAAAATAGGGGTTCCCATTAAAAAAATTCACCGTAACCTTCAAATAACCTTGAAAATTGACCTCAAGATCAAAACCAACAATGCAGAAAGATGGCCCCCATTGTCCTGAACAACTTTTGTCCGAAGCATTTTTCTCTAAAACACTTATTTTTCAAAATATTTTGGGTGAGGGATTAAAATGGGACACCCTGTATAACTAGCACTAATTTTTTCATTTCTTCTTTGCATTATTATTTTATTTTGCCAAAATCTATGTGCATTATTATTATATTAGTTTTGTATTTTTATTTATTGCAAAAGAATATAAGAAAGAATTATTGCGTATTTCTATCTTAATTTCTTCAAAGAAAAATTATTTTTCTATATACTTCACGTATTCATGTTTTATTTGCAACGTCAAGTGTTGAATCATTCAATATTTTTCACCTTAACCCACTCCACTCAAAAACGCTATAATATTCGATCGATGATTCTGATTTCGTGGTTTTGACGTATATTATGTACGTACAATATAATTTCTTACAAATGTAGCGTTCCATTACACGTCTCGTAACAACAAACTCGAACTTTTTTCTTGTTAACCGCGCGGCATAAAAGATTCATTCGTAACAGGATTCGTTCAACATACTCGTCAATGTATACATAGAAAACTTGCGTTCTCCCCGGGGTGAAATTGTATGTAAATTTGCTATTCAGGCACTGAGGGGAAAAATCGATACAGCCTTGGCAATATACACGCGAATGAAAGTTCCACCCACGACAGCGATCAAAATTTGCTGTCAGTGATGAATTTGTATTTGCTAGACCTTGAATCTAATATCCTTGGGAAGTAATTCTCTAAAAAGAAGAGTTAATTTTCAAATTCACGTTCTGTCAAGAAGAATGATTCAACACTTGATGTTGCAAACAAAACATGAACATGTGAAGTACATAGAAAAATAATTTTTCTTTGAAGAAATTAAGATAGAAATACGCAATAATTCTTTGTTATATTCTTTTGCAATAAATAAAAATAGGCGAATCACATGTGTCAGCAAAATTATTATTTAACTAAATTAAATTTTTTTATTTAATTAAATTAACTAACATGAATTTTAAAATAAAGAAAAGAAGCAAAAAAAATCGTTGAAGGAGTTACAGAATCGAAATCTTTTGTTATTTCTGTATTTTCATTGACTTACCGGTAAATCTTCCGTTATTGCTTACATTGCAACTTTTTTACACAGCGATGTTAAATTACAATATCGAGATAAATGTCACACGGAATCAGGAATAAATGACAATGTAATAATTAATACTTATTCTATTTTGAATAATTTGATGATAAATATCAAACAGAAGGTGATAATTGTTTTATTGTATCGTTAAAATATTTACCACTAATGTTTACTAATGAAGATATCACGGTATCGAAATATCTCTGATTTCTTCCATTCATACGTATGTCTTGCACGTATAGAATCTGGCTCAGACGTCACTCGCGCAAGCCGGTTGTCGACATTCACGCAATTCTCGTACCGTTACCTATGAATTCGCAACAATATCTGGCGTGCTGTTGATGTCCACGTTTCGAACGAGCCAAACTTGCAAGCCAGAAATAAACCACGCGCGGAAGTCGATAAGTCAGGTTCTACTACTTAAGCATAAAACCTTGACCGCTATTCCAGTTAAACGTTGCGACAAATTTGGTGGAATTTTTTTTCCGAATTTGCAAAATGCAAGAGTGTTTTATTTATTTTTTACTATTTGAAATGTCTCTTATTACCAATAATATGGAATAATTAATTAATTATAAAATTAATAAATTAATCGTAAGGAGTAATTATATAAAAATTATGTTATGCGTAAATAAGTTTAGCGTATCACTAGCCTTATAGTTTATTGTTATCATGTACAACGCGACTTTAGGGAAATTCATATCGTATATTAATATCGTATATTTAAAGAGAGAGAGAGAGAGAGAGAGGAAAAGAGAATTAAAATAATTTTTTCCATTTCTTTTGCATAGTAGACTAAACTGGTAATATGAATCATTCTGAAGACTCTCTAATGTGTTTCAAATGATAGCGCGGATATTAGTAATTTACGCGAATACATAATGTTAATGACTGCTTTCGTTATATCGATCGTGCATTCGTTCTTTGATCTTAATGTGGCGAAATCGAGATAGGAAGGAAGGTTGCACGTGGTTTTCCGGGTTCTAAGCTTTCGCGTTAGAATATGATGAATCGCAGTTTCGTTGAACAGGTCCTGAAATTCCACGGGCAATGATGAATTGTCGGTCGACCGCAATGCAGTGATAAGGCTTAAATTATGTATACGGCTTATTAATGATCCCATTGTCTGTATTAGACATTTCGTCGTGCTGGATATTACCGCGTAGACTTGTCGAGTCGACGATAATAGTCAATGCAATATCGTGAGACAATTAAACTAATTCTCTCATTTGCAATGAGAAGCTGTCGATAATTATTACCATTCATTATCATACCTTTGTCAAAACAGTTCTAACGCCTTTTAATTGAAGGCGACTGATGGCGGTAATTATCCATCCGACTAAATATTGATTTACGTTTATTAACACAGATCGATGGGAAATACAAATTAATTTAATATCCTTATTTACATTATAAAATACTACTTATGTACACAAATCTCGAGATCTGAATTTCAGCAGAAAATATTTCTAAGCGAACGTTCTTGACGACGGGAAGACATTGCTGATACGCGTGTTATCACAATAAAGCCGTTTCATTCGGAAATTTCCCATTCAGGACGCGCGAACTTCATTCGCATTCAACGCGCAGCCAGTCGCGTCATTTGAGATAACTCAAAAATTTGATTCGCATCTGCTATGTACATTGTATTATATACTATACGTGTACGTGAGCAACAGTGACGAGTCGCAACTGCAGCGACGCGATCAATTTATGTAAAATGCAGTTCTCGCATTCTCTCGAGTACATATTTATCTTCTATCTATTTCTCATCTGTTTCTCAATATGATTCCCACCTGCGGAATCGGAACGATAACATCTGAAAAATATTTATAGTTTCTCTTTTTCCTTTTTTCCTCGAAAGACGCATATTTCGTAAGGAACAAACGAGAGTTTCGAAACTTCACGCGTTTCTAAACTCAACTACACAACATCGGTTTTCTTCTTCCTATTAAATACAAACGTGGTAAAAATATATATAAAATACGAATCGTAATAAAAAAAAAAAGAAACGTAGCCTTGTTTTAACATTACATGACTGCGAGTAAGAGTCCCTATCTATTTACTCGAAATCCAAGTCAGATTTCAAAAACGTCACATGTATAAGGTTCAGAATATAATAAAGAAAATCGAAAGGGTTCGGTAGACTTCAGAGAAATAGAATAGCCAATTAGAGTTTTAGTTAAAACCAATCTAATCTAATTAAATTCGTAAATTATACTCAATTTGAGTTATACCCAATTTATTTATTATAGATCACCACTGCTCCTAAAATAAAAAATAATAAAATGTTTAACTCAAGGGATTGAGTTACCTTCTTTGATACCTAACAGTATTCTAATTGACGTTTCTACTTCTCTACTGTCGATACTTAAAATTAATTGCAACAACCCTCCCCTCTTTTAATTAAGTAAATTTAATAGAGCGAGCCAGAGTAATGCTTCATTTTGTCTTTTCCTCAATCTAAAACTGTCATTGATGGTTGGATACAGACGTATGCATTATTTGATTTTGGTAGCTCCAGTATCACACAATTCTGAAGGAAAGAACAACGGTAGAGAGAAAAAGAGAGAGAGAGAGAGAGGGAGAGACAGAAAGAGAGGAAATGTGTCAGCATGTCGAAAATGAGGGCTGCGTCTCTCAGAGTATTCACTTGCTCTCCGCTTCCACGACCGCATTCATGCTCTTCCGCGATCTTATGCTCGATCTTTGTATCATGCTGCTCCTCAGGGTCTCGCCGCGAATAGATGCTCTCATTGAACTTCGCAGACTGCTGCGTTCGAACGTCCGGAAGACAGCCACCGTTGGCACTTCCACG
Source organism: Mycetomoellerius zeteki (assembly GCF_001594055.1). Lineage (NCBI taxonomy): Eukaryota > Metazoa > Arthropoda > Insecta > Hymenoptera > Formicidae > Mycetomoellerius > Mycetomoellerius zeteki. The sequence goes on from NW_017257489.1 coordinate 890,090, forward strand.
TCTACAGGTTTTTTCCTAAAAAGAAAATATATGAATGCGACATCTCTTTAAGAAACAATATGGTACTCTCTGCTAAAAAGAATTCCATTAGACAAGAAGGTGAAATTATAAAGGAAATATATTCAATTTGAAATAGATGTTTAAAAAGAATTAAGAAAAAAGGATTTTTCTAAGAATAATGTTTCCTCAAGTGATTATTTTGTCAAAAGAAAAATGCACCGGGTATCGTATAAGATTTGCAGAAATAATGCGAAAGAATCATCTTCGACACATACTTCGAGAGACACGGCATATCCCATATCTTCTGATCCTTTCCGAAATCTTCGCCGTCTTGCAAGGTTTGTGGTAGATCTTTATCGAGTGTCTCCGGTAGCAGAAGCGTCAGAAGACCGCCCAGAACGCCCATGACACCCAGGACCAACAGTGGTAAAATGGACGAAACAGTATCCAGGTAAACGACAAAAGGCGCAAGGATGCTCGCGACGTATCCCATTATGTGGATCAAGGCAACTCCTTGAGCCCTCACAACAGTCGGCAACACTTCGGCCGCATATTGAAGACCAATGTTATACGAGATGTTGACCCAGAATCTACCAACGATCGCCAGCGTGGCCGAATAAATATCTGAAACGGGAATCCGGAAGGAAAACTGCATATAAACTGCATAACTGCAATCCTGAAGACTGTGTGAATTAGTTGTGTAATTCCCCACAGTCTGTAATTTTAATCTTTTTAATTTCCAAAAATTTTTACAATTTTATTATATTTTATTTTATGAATTTTTTAAAACCTCAAGCAAACAATTTACATTTAAAGAACATTTAACCAAAATGTTTTTATGCTATATTAAATAGATATTATTAATTTTAAATATACGTTTATCAAATCGTCGAAATGTTTCGTATAAAAACGGTATTTTAAGTTGGCAAAAATTATCTATACGTTATAACAGCTTTTAAATTATTTAACAAATCTTTTTATTAAATAAATTAAAAACGTATCAAATTTTAAACTTTATTTTTCAGTTTATATGTTCATTATACGATTTCTAACGTTTATTGAACGTAAATGTATTATTTGGAACATTACTGCCTTGGACAGGATTCTTGTTTACTAGATAAAAAGAAGTAAGTCAGCAGCACTCACTGTTTGAAACCACGCTTGCCCAAATACTGAAAATTCCGGAAATTACCATGGTACCACAAGCCAACCATCGTCTACCCCATCGATCGAGAACGAGAGTAAGGAATGTGTCAGCGGGTAGTTCGGTAAACGCCGCGATGGTAAACGTTACAAAGACGTCGAGTCCAAGATTATTCACGTTTCTTACGTGACCATCGAATACCAGCGATATCGCCATCCTACATTACGGAACATAATCGATATATATAGATAAGGAACAACCTTACTACATTCTTTATAGTCGTTGAATAACAATTAGCCTTTATTCGACGTTAAACACATTTTTCTCTTACAAGCTACAATACTGAAATGTCTGTTAAATGCTATTTATTAAACATTTTTCCAATTCAGCAGCTTTAGAATCTATTAAAATTGAAGAAATATTTTTATTATGTGAGTAACTCACCAGATAATGATGAGGAGAATCGTAATATTTCGCAAACGTGGACTTTTAAATAGATCCACCACGGAATAAGTCTTATCCGCCTCTTGCTCTTTGCACACCCTGGCGCAGGTTTCCTGTTACATCAACAAACAATCATTATAACGTAAATTTTTCTTGTGATTTTTATCGGGATACCATTTTTTTTTCTTTGAAACACAAGAGAAAATTAACGATCCTTACGCGGAATTGTTGATAGACGTTCTCGGGTACTTTCGTGCCGTTCATGCGTTCAAATTTACCCAGGATTCTAATGGCCTTCTCCACTTGGTTTTGACTGACAAGCCACCTCGCGCTCTCCGGTACCAACCAGGGTGCCGCCACTGCCAGAGCCAGAGGAACAGATACTGCGATGCAAGTCATTCTCCAGTCTGCCAGGAAATACGCGATCCAAGGTAAGATACAGGCGGCGAACGTGAAAAAGAGAGCTATCGACATGTTCGCCACGAAAGTGCGCCATTTTGGTCCCACGTATTCCAATACTGAAAAAAAAAAAAGATATTTAGAAGAATATTTAAAATGTCGTTCTAAACCCCAACAGCACAACACTTGCAGTAATATTATACGTTGCAGCAATATTGCTGCAAGTTTCGTGCTGTTGGGGAACATTCCAATATTTGCGAAGTGTTGGTTTCGAAATCGAAAATGTGACGATGTGACAAGTAAGTTATAACAAAAGCATGATGCGTGTCACATTGATAAAATCTGTATTAAATCACTGTATATTAATGACGTTTGTTTACGTAAGAATTTATTTTCTAAACAAAAGTTATCTTGAACGCTTTCTTGTAGATAGTCGATTTAAAATCTCGCAATAGATTTATGATTCAATTATTACGTCACCGCTAATGATATTCTTCGCTCTGACCTTGTGCAAATAGCCTGGGATGAAAACCGAGAAACGCATCGAGAAACCTCTTTTTCTCTCATGTAATTTAGATAATTCTTGTTTGTTAGCACGAGGAAGCCTAATATTTAAAGCAAACTTTTCAGGCAAACATGATCTCCATATCATTATCGTAACAGCTCGAATCCTCACATCCTCAGACATTAAATTACAAGATGTTTCCCGTTTGTTAGGAGGGTAACTCATTATTGTCGACTTACATTATCTTAATTAGATCGACGAGTGGTCATTTTTTTAATGCGCTACCTTCATGCTACCATCCATCTGTGAAGCGTAAAATTATCAGTGAACCGTCCTGTGTGTATTCAACGACGGTTGCAAGGCTATGAGATTTAGTATAAATTGATTTGCGGATTTCAAAATGTGTCAATTGCACATTCCGTGAATAATTTTCATATGTCAGCATTTGAGTAGCTCTTTTATTATGAACAAAACAAACCAGTCCAAGAAACACCAAGTCAAGAGAAAATCAAAATGATTTTATTTTGACGTCACGAAAGTCAAAATGATGATTTTTTGGTAACAAAATTTGACTGTTTATGACGTTAAAAATCAAAATAAAGTTATTTTGATTTTTTGTTGACTTTTATGTATTCCTTGGGAGGTAGAACACAGAGTCATAATTAAGTCATAATGTTATCATCATTTGATACCTATGGGCTTTCTACAATAAATCATTACCTCAACTTTAAGTCTTAAGCCGTAAAAAATTGACCAATCATAGTCGAGTGTGAGAAGAACAATCGATTATGATTGATTAATTTTTTACGGCTTAAAACTTAAAGCTCAGATAATGACTTATATGTTGTAGAAAACCATTAAAAATGAACGTATAATTGATAAATAAAATAATGATGATGTTCTTATGATATTATTATGATTTCTGTGTTCAACTTAAGAATTGCCGTCAAATTCGTTAACAAGTTTGCATTGCTTACACTTTTTGCATTCAGAATCTTTGCTTTCTCTCTCTTCAACTCTCGAATTATTTTGTTTTAATTACAAAAATTTTGGGGGATTTCAAGCAACGCGAACAGGCTTGTGCCGAGTTTTACGATTTTACGATTTCCGTGATGATAGCTTGCAGTCCGAAACCCCACGAGGAATTCGATAGAAATACGAATTGAGCGATTTTACAATCTCTTTCGTCCTTCAAAGCAAATTGATCAAATTTCTCGTAACGAATAATTTCACGAAAGACAATGAGATGCGATCGACATGTCAATTTATGCCTCTTTTACGAGCGGATAACAGCATTTTACGGCACGTGTTTCTAACATTAGCCACGCTTCCACCGATGAGATCGGCGAGATCGGCGAAACGGAACTAGCAAAACTCGCTACGGCGAGTGCAATAACCGTGACTTCATGAGTCAAACCGGGCGAGCTTGACCTGGTAGCTGAATCTGGCGATCGTAATCGGTCATGACTCAACAGTCGCTCGAAGACTCGATTCTGGCAGACCGACAATCACTCGCGGGCCTGATTACCGGTCTATCGCCAAGGCTAAACAGCTATAATCGGGTGCGAGATAATTGCAAAAAGGGACAAGATATGCAGAAATCTTATCTCCTTTTTAGCGGCGTAATCGTTTTAAGATGGATAAAGATATACACACATAATTGTTCGCAAATCAGTCTGCGTCTCAGGACTCTTGTGAAGACGTTTTAATGACGATTTAATCGGTTTAATTGCAATTACGATGAAATAACGACGATTGTAACGCGATAACTGACGGGGTTAAGGTTGACGTAACGGTTTGATGAATACAAGGAAATGCATTTTCAGCGCATGGCATTGTTCTACGTTATTTGGGATAACCATGTACGTGAGAAGTTTGTCTATGAAAAGAAACGCATTTCTCGTTAATAGCTAATTAATAATAAGCTGAGGTGGAAAGGAAAGCTGATTTTAAAAACTGATCACGATTCCGGCCTGGAATTCCACAGATCCTGTTTGACTGCAACGCAACAAAGAATTAATTACAGTCGCTATAAAGATCTAACTGTAAGCTTCGACAGACGGCGAGAGTTTAAAAGGCGAAGCGATCATTGTCTCAATAGAAATTACGCAAATAAATGTTAATTTGTTGATCCTTAATTAATACATAATTATAATGGAATGTAGATTCAATTAAGATTAATCGCAGAATCTAGCTTTTCGATTTTCTATCGATAAAATATTATTGCATAATATTTTATATTGTATAATGTATTATATTACCCATACAACACAGAACGTGCAGTAATATCGTTCCAATAAGGCTGCAATATTACTGCAACATGCAATATTGCTGTAATATTGCAACATTGTCGCTGCAACTTTTGTGCTGTAGGAGTATTGACCGTCTAGAGGACAGTCTACATCACACATATATATATATATATATATATATTGATGTCCCTTTTAAATAATTCAAAACAAACAGCCTTGAATCTCTAGACTGTTTGTTTTGAATTATTTAAAACAACTGGCATCAATATAATATTATACAAAATAACTGTATAATACGTCTAGAGGCCGTCTACTGTAGAGTTCATTAACCAATCAGCAGAAAATGTTTTTCAAACGTTTATTTCTCATTAACTTTACATTTTTTACGACTCGTTTTCAAAATTACATTAATTTAAAGTTTATTTAACATTTATTATTTTACATTAATTGTTCATTTGAAATAAAGGTTTGAAAAAATATTTTTTAAACGTTTACTTAATGTTTATTAAATATTTATTTTTCATTTATTATTCATTTGAAATAATGGTTCGAAAAAACATTTTTTAAACGTTTATTTTACGTTTATTAAGCATTTATTTCACATTAATTATTTATTTCAAATTATGGTTTGAAGAACATTTTTTAAACGTAAGTATACTTTAGGAGAGGCTCAATATAGCCTCCAGACAATCAAAATAATATATTATGCAATATCAAATGTGTAATGATGTTTCATCGACGAAAAACCGAGACTTTCGCGTTTCCCTTTTCTTTATTAGTCTTTAACTATGCGTCACGCACATTTAGCCGCAACGCGCGCGGTTTCTTCGACTTCCGAAATCGCATAAAAGGAATAGCTTATCATCAACGAGGAAGCAATTATTACGTCGGAAGAAAATGAAGTCTCTATGATTAACGTGCGATAAATTGAAAAGACGCAATCGGAATTTACAAAACGGTTGAATTCTATAATGCAAGTTCTTGTTTCTAGAAGAGCGAAATATACAAAGCTAATACGTGGTCTACAATGAGTAGTAGCAGTAATGGATTAAAGAGTAGACGTAAAAATCGATCAACCATAGTTGATTATGATCCTCGCTTCAACTATGATTGGTTGATTTCTACGCCTATTCGTTAATCCACTACCGTTACTGCCTATTGTGGATCACATATAGGAAATTCACAACACGTACCCAGTATGTACATCATGGTGAAGCAATTGTCGAAAGCGAAGCCGACGAAGAATCGGCACAGTGCGAACTCCCAGAAACTTCCAGCCAAGACGGTCGCGACGCCCGCCAGAAAACCGGTGACATTCGCACCGACCAGCGCCGGTATTCTGCCGTATCTGTCGGCGATCCATCCGAAGATCAAACCGCCGAAGATCGCGCCGATGAAGAAGATGCTCTGGGCGGTCGTCGGTAGCGCACTGTGCTCGCACACCCATCCCAACTGTAATAAAAATTAGAATTTATCATCGAATAATTTACACTTCTCGATATCAACTCACGAATGCTCGAAAGTGAAGTCTGTCAATCGCGAGTTTGAACGCAAATAAATATTGTAAAGCAGAGATCGACAAACCGAAGGCGTTTGTTTTTGTAATTATTATAAATTGTTATAATATTTTTATTGACATAAATCATAATATAATAATAGGCAATAATAATTATATTAATATTTTTATATAATAACATAATATAATAATGAAATTATACATATAATACTAATAATTATTATTTTATATTATATTATTATATTTGAATATCGTAAATACAAAAAATTAATTTTCCTTCTTGTTATATAATATCCTCAATTTTGTTTTCTGATCGGCAAAACCTAAAATATTTATCTACACTTAAACTATTTAAAGAATAAAGTTTGCCGATGACTCTCGTTATAGCTCGTTTCCATGCTCAGAAGAAGGTAATCACGTGCGAAGGTCGACGCAGGTGGAATTGGGAACGTTTTTTGGAAGACAAAGGCGACCAATCGCTTCCGAATCAGCTCGGCGGTACAATCCAATTTCTAGGCGACGCAGGAATTCAACGAGTATGAGGAGTTGCTCAATTCCGCGGCGCAATCGCGCGTATAAATTGTATTGCTCTTTATGTACTCTCGACTCGTCCTTGCCGCGCGAGTACACGTGGTGCGAGTTCGCGTACAACGCGACACAAACATCTGTTGCACACCGGTATGCGTGCCAAGTATACGACTGTCTTTCGGCTGTCGAGTGGCGAGTGTGCTCGTTACGTTGTGGATACGTATACTCCATAACTCACCGTTCGCTCATTACCCACGTGCCACACTCGAGCCACCTTGAGACATCTAAATGGTGCTGCGAATGCTTGTAATGTTTAATGATCGAATCGTCGCTCACAGAGAGAAGAGCATCGTTCCTCCGGTGATTCCAATTAATTTTCGTTCTCCAATCCTTTTCCATCTTAAAGATTAGTTGTAAACGGTTATAGTTGTAAGAATTGACCAACACAGACGAATATGAAGAAAATATCGATTGTGATTGATCAATTCTTATAACTATTACTTACAACTACGTTTTCACATAGTAGAATGGGCTTTACCTCAGTCGCCACGGTTTCGTAGGGGATGTCAGTAAAATTGAACTCCCAACCGTGCGAGCAACCCTTCGTCGGCCAGCTCGGATTCGCCTCTCTGATCCCATTTGACAGAACTTCCGTATAATTCACATCGTACATGCTGCACTTGGAATAGCCATCCTCCCCAACTGGTATCGCCAGGGCGATCCTGAAAAATGACAAAATAAAAATATCCATCCGTGTCACGGGCAGAAATTAACACAAATGTGGGAGAGCCTGATAAGATGGCTGATATAATAAGACGTTCCAGTAAATGTCAAGCGTTGACCTAATAAAATGTCAGTAGCAGGAGGGACTATACCTGATAGAAAATCGAAAACGATTATAAGTCGGTAATTTAGATCGCATATAAAGGTCTCCAATTATCGAGTGCGTGCTAATAACGCACGCAATCTGACCTTTGGGCTAGAGTTACACGAACGAGCGAACGCATTCGACATCGATTGCAATGCACGTACATTTTTCATCCTTGATAGATGTACGTTCATGGGAGAACGTCTTTCTAACACTCTGCACGAGTTAGCAACTGGCTGAGCAAAAATATTAAAGTTATGACATTGGATCGTAAATCTGCGAATATATCTTTTTTTCTTCCAGATAAAATTGCATACTTAAAATCGTTCCGTTTTAAAGTATTCTAATTCGAAGCACCTGAAATAGCTTTCTGATATTAGGATGTTAAAAATATAAAACAATTTTTCTTGCAAATCTTTTATGTAAGATATTTCCGATAAACGCGCCATTCAATTTTCGTGCCATTTAAAGTTATTTTTATGTTTTAGAAAAATATTGGAATATTAATATTTTCAATAATCTATTTTGAAAACTACTTCAAACTTCGTTTGAAGTAAATTAAGCTTTGAGATTATGAATAGATAATACAATCATAATTGTCTTTAGGTAAGTCTTTAATAGAATTTTAATTGAAAGCTTAATATTATTTAATGCAAACGATTTTAATATTAATAAAACAATAAAAAGATTTTAATACAGATATTTACTATATATATATATATATATATTATAAATAAGCAAAATTCGCCTTTAGAGAACTCTTTAGAGATTCGTCTCTAAAGAACTCATAGGTGAAGCTTTGCAGAACTCTCTCTCTCTCTCTGTCCATACAATAATCTTATCCAATAATATCTATCCATATAATATAATATTAACTGACCATTCTCTAAAACTTTTAAAGTAAATCGCTCTAAAGAATGAAATCTTAAAGATTGAGTCATTTTTTTTTTCAAGACTCAATTATCACTCTTTGCAGCGATATTCTACTCCAAAGAATTTAGAAAATATGAAACTATTTTGTCTTGACATTTTGTATGTTTAATTTCTATATATATATATATTCTATATAAATAAATAAAATTTGCTTTCAGATATTCTTCAAACTCATAAATGAAACCTCGCGGATCTCTTGTATAATGATAATTATCTATAATGGAACTATCTTTCCTCTTGTATGTCTGGTTTTAATTTTTATTTATAATCTCTATTCCGCTATCCATTATATAATCACGCGATTAAACAATATAGATCGAAAGACGCATCACAGGAACGTCCTGTTTAAGATCCGTCTCTTTGTCGGTCATTTGCAATAAATGTGGTGTTAGCACAACGGCGAATTATGTCGAAATGCTTACACAGGTATTTTTCACGTTCACGCTCTCATTGCTTACATGAAGGTTTAGTGCAAATTTATTATTCATTATCCACGAATACTCGTGCCGGTCTCTGGGCAGCCAAAAGGCGTTGTGTAAAAACATACTTGCTTTATTGATTTTCCAATTACCGCTATAACAGTCACAAAAACATTAGTTCGTATACATTCAAGCGTAACAAAATTCTGTATGCAGTTTGTCGAAGATTGTCGTAAATATAATAATGACGGAAAAATTTCAAGTGAGGTAAGAGTGCATTTTCTCACCACGCTTCACTTTAACTCGTGAAAAATGTATTCTCATTAAAGCGCTACGCCATTAGCAGCACTTTATAAAGGCTTATGTGTGGGATAATGGTTTATCGTGAATTATATCTCCTTCGCTAATCTTCTCGAACTACAGTGTCGCGAACACGTTAAAAATGTTTTTTCCACTCTATTTGATACGAACGTCAATCGGTCTATTAATTATGCGGATCAGTGGATAAAGTGGCGTATGTTGGCTTTATCATTTGGAAATAATTGAAAGTGTAATAATAACTGATCGACACCATTTTGGCTTTAAAGTAAACGAAGTTGTTATAAATATGGCCCCGAAATTATCGGTTATATGACATCATAATTATTATTATGACGTTAAACTTTTGAGATATTCTAATTTAAAAGTCCCATGCAAAAAATGAGGTCATTTTTAACGATCTACAAAATGTTTAAAAATTTTTTTTCCAGCATCTGGATGTCACATTAAAGTATTATTCTTATCCTTTCCAATATATTCTATTGCTATGACTTTTTTTAGGTCATCTTTTTTGGATCAACTTATAAGTTGATACTAAAAAATCTTAGTTAAATTGTTTTCCAGATTTTCAAAGATCGACTTGGTAGAATCGTAATAAATAAATTTTTAATGCATAATCTTTAAATGAAGCTTTTTTTTCTCAAATTCGAGCTCTTTGATATTGAGAAGTTTTTGTATTTTCACTACACGTACTTCGCGTTGAAAAACAAAAAGATTTAATTTGTTCTGTCTCAGCGAAAAAAAAGTCGGATCATAGCAATCGAATATGCATTGGAAAAGATAAGAATGACATTTTAATGTGACATCTGTCTGGATGCTAAAAATAATTAAAGCTCGTCTATATAAAAATCGTAGACGGTTTTAGGAAATAATAAGAAATTGACCAATCCTAGTCGAGTATTCTCCTTATATTTAACTGTGATTGATCAGTTTCCTAATTTAAGACCATTCACAACTTCTATGTAGATGAGCCTTTATATAGATATTTTGTAGGTTGTTGAAAATGGTCAAATACTTCATTTTTTGCACCTTTAATTTAGAAAATTTTAAAAACGTGATTCGACATTTTCAGGATCACATTCGTAATCACATTCGTAATTAGTGTATTAAAATTTACCAGAAAGAACTTCGTTTACTTATTTGAGGCCAAAAAAGATTGAATTTTTGTCGACTAGTGTAATAAGTAACGCGGAGTCTCGATGTCTGTGTGCATTTCTTATGAATTTTCGCAAAAGAACTGGCATCAACCGGTCATTTATCTCGTCATTAGGTTGACGTCAGAGAGATAGAAGGAGGCTATTAAACCGGCACGCAGGTATTACTAATCGCGCGATCCTTGTCGCGCCGAATCGTGCAATCGAATTGTAGCCGCGAAGGTCTCGACGTCGCGTCCGTTTCCATACTTTCCCTGACTGACGTATATTGTTACTAACACCGACACGTTTGCGCGCCGCAGTTTCCGTTCGTTCTTTCGCGATCGCCGAAGATGAAAAATCGCCAATGCTCGGTGAACGTGAAAAAAAAGACACATTGGCGAGACACGATAGCCGAGAATAGCGTTATAGCGTATACGTTTATTTCCTCTTTCTTCTCTTTTTACTCCTTTTTGTTTTAAAAACTCTATAAACTATGCGTGTTTACTCAAAGAACAACAAAACAGATCGTTAAGAGTGCTTTTACGAGTCATTAGCGCACTTCGCATTATATCGTTACAGCCAGAATTGCGTACGTTGCAACGACTAGACAAGCCACGTAAATACGAATATATCCACGCGTAATGCCCTGCACTTTAAACAATCTATAGATCGTGTCAGAATTTATAAGATGGAATTATTTACAGTAAGTAGTTACAGTTTATCTTTCGCGAATTTGAAGATGAAAAATACAATCATATATAAAACATATCTTTTAAATATAAACATAAAATATAAATCTTTAAGAAACTAGATGGTTTAAAATTACTCAAGTCTCGGTAAATAAGATAGTCAGAACATCTTAAAAAACTTTTGCATAATTATATTTATATATAATATTATGTTATAGTTATATAGGTAAGCTATACCTTTATGAGATAGAAGAATGTAAAAATTATGAATTATTTTAAGATTTCTAGGCATTTGGGCGCTTTTTACAACCTTTTGCAGAACAAAGTTTTAAAGAAAACTACATTTGAAGTGCTATGGCTACTCTTATCCACTTAAAGGTTATAATGTATATATTTTTAAATGTATGGCATATAATGTATAACATAAATTATAAATAAAATTCTGTCCTAAAATCAGACGGAAATTAACGACTATCTAAGGTAGATTTAAGTAAAATTATTGTGTCCTCTCTGTATTTCTTTGTTTATCTCATGGAATTAAACGTCTATCTGGGTACATGGCGAATTGAAAGTCTCTTTCTAAGTAAAAAAAAAGTTCTAGATGATTGGGAAAAGGCGGAAGAATAACTCTAAACTAGACAATACACAGTTCATTATGTAATAAATAATGTATGTCTATAATAGCATCGTATTAGTATAATTCATAAAAATGCGCTGACCAAGCTCTCATAATGAAAAAATATAGCAAATCGCAGACCGTGAATCATCGATTCTACGTATTCTGAGCAATTTGAATATTCACATATATTTGTTCGTGCGAACAATTTTACCGCGCAAGAGAATAGTCTCCGCGGAATACCAGTAGTCGTGAGCAGAATAAAATCTGCTCGGATTACCGTAAGTAAAAAAAGAAGTTTAAAAAGATACGATCGACAAAATCGCAGACATAAATTACGGTCCTTGAGTTATTAAAAAAAAAAAATAATTGGAAAAGGAAGAAAGAGAGATGTTTATGGAAATGCAGCTTGCATAAGCATAATGAAAAAAAACAAAGTAATATTTAAAACTATGAAACCTGTTATCGCGAACGCTCTTCAAGCTTCTAATGAAAAGTTTCTTCTCCTATTGAATCAACGTCATGTGCGTCACTATAAAGGGACTATCTGTATCGTTGAGCATTTACAACACGCTCTATTATTCTTTATCGAAGTTAGAATGTGCGTTCATAATTCTATCGAAAAAAAAAAGTTTATCCTACATATTATGATCTAAGAATTTTATCACTTGATAGGAATCTTATAGCCTTTTGTTTAAATTTTTTCATTGCATTAATCTGTCATTAACCGACAAATAGACTTCACGATACACTTAAGTCATTTCACGTTTTGTGTTAAACAAATATGTAGTGATAAGAGAGAAAATACGAGATTATATAAGATAAATTATCTTTCGGTGATTGTTAAGTGTTACAAATTCATTCTGTGGTTTATTTACGAACCATATTTGTAAATTTTCAACGAGTTACGTAGGTAAGACAACATATTGAAAGTGTCAAATAATAAAGCGTGAAAGAAATATTTAATATATCAAAATAATTCTCTCACGCAGAAAAAATGATGAAAATCATGAAAACCATATTCGCACAAAATTGTGAATTTGAAGCGAGTTGCATAGATAAGATATTTATAACACGTTTAAACAACCACGTGCCAAATAATAAAGTGAAAGAATTATCTCAATGTTATCGAAATAATTTATGCGCAAAAATTATATTCGTGCAAACTTGTGAGTTTTAAACGAGTTATGTAAATAAGTAATTTATTACATGCTTAAATAATCATGTAAATATTGTGATAAGATAAAAGAAATATTCAAATATATTAAATTATCAAAAAAACTCACTAAGAATAAATCAGTAATTAAAAAGGGTTATGAGCCATGTAATACGAAAAACATTTTATACAGAATTTTAATATAAGAAAAATATAATAAAACCAATGTGTATAGCATTACATTTAACATTACAAACAGTTTTTTAACTTTACTTTATATATGTTGTATTTTTACTGATCTCTTGGATTATGTACATTGAAAATGACCCGATTGAAGTCGAAACTGTTTGTAATGCTAAGTGGCTCATAACCCTTTTTAATTACTGATTTATTCAAATATATGTTAAAGTAGTTTACGAGCAAAAACATGTTAAAGTAGTTTACGCTACTTTAAAAGCAATAGTAATTTTTTCTTGCGTTAAAAGTAGTAACATTCTCATACAAGGAAAACACGTAATTCTTCTGTCATACAAATATAATAGCATTGTATAAGGAGTTGTTATTATACGATTCATTTAACGATAAAATCTGCTTTGGAGTATAGGTTCTTATTTGAACATTTTTTTTTCAATTTTGCAACAGAATTAATATTATTACTATAATTTTTCAATTAATTCCAATTAATCAGTAGAACCTCTTCAAATACTAAAGCGTGAAAGCGCGACGATGCTTTCAATGTTCACACTACCTTTCATTTTTTATGCTTGGTTCTATTTCGTATTATTTCTGAACATGTCATTTTTATATATCATTCACTGAGTTTACACATACATATTGTTTTCATGTATATTGTCTTCTTTTTGTTTTTTTATAACTTTAATTTTCTTTAATTTTCTTAAATTTTCTTTATTCTGTATATTATTTTTGCTTTAATTTCTTTGTTCTTAGAGGGCACAGCTTTAGAACGATAATAAATACTCTCTATCTATTTACCTTTCTTCAACCGTGAGGTTCTCTAATTCCGGCACACGGCACCAGTGCTCCTCCGGCACGAGAGTGATGAATATTTGTGAGAAATATACCCAGGCGACGAAGAAGGCAAACGGTATCATCAGCACAAACAGGATCCTCTGATAAGTGCCGAATTCACCAACGTGCGGCAGCAGGTCGTCGAAGTCCAAGTCCTTGGGCTGCTCCTGGTCATCCTGATCGTCGTCGCTCTTGCGTCCCTTGACGGTCGAAAGTCCGTCGGACGAGGCTGAGGTCGACAGACCCCCATCGGGGCTAGGGTCTTGCGGGGACAAGTCCCCGGAAATCCCGGCGGACGTCGGAAACTTCTCCTGCGGCGGCATGTCGCTGTCAACCGAGACCTCCGAAGTTCCGCGGGAAAAAATAGGAGGTAATAGTTTCTTCGTATTACAAATGCGTTTCGGATCCAGCCTTCGGGATGCTGCGCCACGCGCGCACAATTAAGACGCCTGATCCGCGCGGCGCGGCAAAACGAAATACTTAATATTAAACAGAAAGCACTTATATATTAAGAAACTCCTCCCCGGATTCGTCACAGCGGAACTCTTCCGCTCGGTGACAGCGAGAGAACTCTGTTCTACGTCCTGGAAAACATACCGGAGATCCCTAATCTTCGCTCGTCGCAACCGTATGACTCGTTATCACCGCGCGCTACCACCTCGAGCACCTTCGATCGCGATAACCGAACCGGTGAAGCTGATCGGCTCGTTAGACGGTCGTTTGATTAAACGTGGCCGTGCACATCGTGAGAGTGTATCGCGAGACCTCGGAAGAATCGAGGCTAATCCGAGGACGTGCAATAGATACAAAAAAAAAAGGAAGCGAGGAAATCCTGAGACGAGAGACAACGACTGGAACGATCTGTTGCGTTCGTAGCTGGCTATATAGGCATCGACCGTGGGGTATATCCCCTCTCTCTTTCTCTCTCTCTCTCTCTCTCTCTTTGCTGCTGCTGTTACTGAACACAATTCAATGTTCTCCAAGTGTGGCATTGAACGCACCACGGATCATATCGATCGCCCTCGTCCATTGCTGCTGTTGCTGCTGCTGATGTTGATGCTCGAACCACCGGCGTTGGCCTCTTCTCTTTTCTAGTATCGCGCACGTCCCATACAGCGTGGACAAGCGGTGGATATTTTTGGATATTGATTGAACATCCCGGCTAACGTGCGATATCCACTTAAAAATATATAGTAAAACTACATAAGGATACTATAAATTAATCGCACGGGGTGTCGTGATAATCTTCCTCTTTGTCGTTATAATCGTTTTCGTTAAGCTCCAGATTTTGGTTCTATTCTAAGAAGAATAGAGTACGTATTATGTAATATGAAACAATACAGATGGAGTAACATGAAGAGCCAATATGGGACAAACGAAGCTCCGAAAATTAATGATCCAGTAAATAATATGTTATCCAGATAACTAAATCTGGGAGACAGATTTTGCAAAACATCTACTATGAATTTATCGGTAGAATGTTAACAGAAATATAACAACATGTACTAACATCTGACAGTAGACATAGGGAAGAATTTATCGTTACGAAACATTTAATTTAAATAACACATTTCATTTAAATTACAAAATAATAAATTTTAATCGGTTTCTGCTGACAATTTGCTGACAAAACATATGTCTAGACGCGGTTGATCTCAATCTACTGCGATATTTTATTTGAATCGGCTGGTAAACTGCTAGCACAATAATATTGTTAACTTTTTTGCCTATTGGATATAACACAAAAACGATTTGCAAAGTATATAATAATTATGCATAATAATTATTATAAATTGGCGTGCAAAAAATATTTGCATAAATTACAATGCAAAGAAGAAAATGATGTAAGATTCATTGAAGAGAAAGAAGACAAAGAAAATGATAAAAGATATCATTGTTAAAGAGTTTATTTGAAAATCTGGCTTTATGCAATAGGATATCATAATTATGATTTAATGCGATAATTTAGTGATTGAATTATTATTCTCAATCTTGTATTTTTCTGATTTCTCGATCTGTTTGCCGGTGAAAAATATGCGGAATGATACAAATTTACAAAAAAGTAAAGAGAAATATAAACGTCACTTTTATACAAATCAAATATTAGATCACTTCTTTTAACGTGAGTCCGTGAATTCCGTTTGATAAAGATATGATGTAGAATCCATTGTCATGCAGGATTCCTTTCGCGTATACATTTCAGATATATGTACACCTTTGTACTAGCGAACACTTATCATTTCCGCTTGCTTCGAGAAGTACGAAACAATTGACCCGGTGAGTCAAAGAGATACATAGCGTTCCCAGAATTGTTAAGATATTAATTGCATTTATCTGATCGAATCGTGATTTTATTTCGTTTCAATACAGTTTTCTATATCTTTTATATTTTATATAATTTTTTTATACATAATGTTATATATCTATTTATTTTTATAATTATTTCCAGAATCACGAAAAATTTTCCCTTATAAGTCTTTAATGGCAATCTCGAAAACAATTAAAAAAATACGTAAGGCAGTCTTATTTGCACAATTGTCGCGATATCACTCGAGAGGATCGTGTAGCATTAATTATTTATCATGTAATGTTCATAATTAGGCGGAGGGGAAGGTAATCGTTATGAGTTTTGTATTTGTGCTTTTGAAATATGATATGTGAAACAAAAATTATAATAAATTATAATAGATAAAACGAAATTAAAACAATATTATACAAGAAACGTGTAAAGTGATGTCAAATTTTTATTCTTTAACTTATTACTTACTTATTTTTGCAATTATTAATCGTAATTTATGGTATTTTTAGCAAAAAAATGCTGAAAATATACGCAACTTACACCGTACAATTATATTGTCATAATTTTATTAAATTTCTTCATTTTTTTGTGCTGTCATGTGAGCGATTACATATAATTATAATATTGTAACACAGTTGATATAAAAAAACCGTAAAAGACTAATAAAAATTCCATGATAAAAAATTCTTTGCATCTTCCAGCTTTTATTATAATCAGATGCGTCAAAAATAGACCGCTAATTTTATATTTTCGAAAAAAGCACGAGACATGTGTATGGCATTTGCAACAATTATGAGTGCAATCTAAAAATATAAATGTAATATATGACAATTACCAATTAATTCTAAAGTGAACAGTTCGAATTTCGAGTACGATGTTTTACCGATAAAATGCAACACATCGATATATCTTTATACTACTACATCAATATCTCACGTACACATATTTTCATAAATTTTTTTTTAGAAAGATAGACGTCTAAGTCTAGTTCTAGACTTCACGTTGTTTATTCATGTAAACTACTAGTCTATGGACCACAATTTCGTACAGATTTAGAATTCCTTTAAAGCAATGTCGTGTTTATAACAGTATATAATTTATTAACACGTTAACCGCCAATTAATGATCATCTAACGCCTAATTTTTAAGTGATATCCCGTGCTGATTACGTTTTTAAAATTTTTTTAAAGACATTTGTAAAAAAAATACTATTTAAAGGAATCTAAAGTCGTCTGTTTTACTAACTAAATGCAATAATTTTTGTATAACAATTTTTTTTCTCTTTTAAAGAAATTCGAAAATCTTTTTCCAAAATTAAACTATACGCATTACTTCATATTATACGTGTCTGTGAAGTAGAATTTATGTCAGGAACGAAAAAAATTGTTTAAATTGAGATCTACTTTAGTATTTCTTAGTCCAATATGGCATCAGAGTATGAATACCGTAATTTAACATTTGATTGATATAAAAAGCTTTACAATAATCTGTGTTATGAAATTGTGATCCATAAACTAGTAGTTTACACGAACAAACAATGTGGAGTTCTTAGAATTAGATTTAGACGTCTAATTAAGACGCTATTGTTGTAAAAAGTTTATGTATATGTGTGCGTGAGATATTGATGCAATAGTATATATATGAAGATATGTGATGATCGCATTTTATCGATAAAAACAGCGATCTTGTTGGAAGTCTGACTTCACTTTAGGATTCCCTACTTAATTTACTACTTATTTATCTTTGCAATTATTATTGGTGTTTTCAGTAAAAAAATGCTGGAAATATGCATAACTTACATCGTAAATTATATCATCATAATACGATTTAATTTCTTCATTTTTATTTCGCGCTGTCACGTGAGCTATTTATGTACAATTATAACATTACATCACAGAGCGCTGATAAAAAAAAACCGTAAAAAACCTATAAAAATTAACCATGATAAAAAATTCTTTGCAATCTTTTGTTCAGAGGCACCAAGAATAGACCGCTAATTTTACATCCTCAAAAAAAGCACGAAACATACATATGTACGGCATATGTAATAATTATGAATGCAATCTAACAACATAAAAATATATAATAAATGACAGTTACCAATTAAAGCAACATCGTGTTTATAACAGTATTTATTAACACGTAAACCGCCGTAATTATCACCTAACGCCTGATTCAGTTACTTTAATGATCATTGCAATAGTAACGGCTATTGAAATTAAAAAAAACGCTTGTAAAAAGAAATACCATTTAATATAATCATTTGAGTGACAAACGATTAGATAAATGTAAGTAAAAAGTACAAATTGTAAGATGTAATGTAAAGTCATACTATCCACGAGAATAAAGTCTTACTTAATTATATCATTATTTCATCTTTAAACATTTTAAGAATTTGTGATAAAAATTTCACTGTAACAGTAAATTACACAAAAATTTTTCGACATGTTAAAGTTATTTGCCATTGACGGAAAATAAAATTTGACGGCGAATGTATGTCCTTCTTCGCTGATTAATTCCATCATCCGCGTATTAATAACGATTGTACACAGTTGCATGAAATAAATGAATTAAATGGAATTCTGCAGGTATTATTTACATATTTTATACATAATCGATTCTAATTGATACGACTATGTCATTTCCGCATACGTAATTTATCTTATTCATCAGGAAACATTTATTTTCGCGTGTGCATAAGTTTTGCGCAGTAAGCGCGCAGTTCTAATTACCCCCAAATGCAATTCTGAGAATTTTTATTAACATAAAGCGATTTTTGGTGTGCTTCTGGTATAGCAACCAAAAGCAACCGCGGTTGGGGCTATCTTTGTCTTCTGATCCTTGAAAACGAAGATAGCCTCAATCGCGGTTGCTTTTGGTTGTTATACCAGAAGCACGCCAAAATTCGCCTATAATAACAATAGTATATAATTTAACTAATGTACCCATTTGGTGCGTCTGATTTTTTATTACGATGTACTTGAACTGATCTAACAATAATGGAGAATAATACTGCAGGATACCATTGGCTGTTGCGAACTCGGGATTATCTGCATGCAATTCTACAAACTGAATATTAAAACATTCTCTGTTTGTATCTTTACAAAGCCATTGCCATTAAATGTGTAATGACATTTCGTTGCACTTGTCAAAAGATCTTACAATAAAATCGTAAGAGCTTTCACGTGGAATAACTTAATGCAAATTGTTTCCATGACGTGTCTTGCTTGAGATCGATTCTGCGATAAATCCGTTCGACAACACGAGTCATTAGATTGGATAATAAATGGAAAAGGAGATTTTAAATATGCTTAATCCTTGACGCAAGTCAACGCGAAGGTTTTCTATTTCTTGTAATGCAATATTTATAAAATATCGGACAAATTGTACACTAGAGGATGAAAATAATTCGAAGTATAAACTACGAACTTTAAAATTATGCGTTTATTCTATAGGTGGACTTTCATAAATGTGGAATTAAACTTTCATCCCAAAACTGTTGATTTTCAGATTCATCCAGTACTCTTCTAAAATAAAAGTTGAATGAAGTTAATAATTGTATAATTTACTCAGAAATATATACACAATTATAATAATAAAATCACAAGTATTACACAGTAGTTTATTAATTACATTATAAATACCAATGAGAAATACTGTTTCGAATTTGCTAATGTTTTATCGTTATTTTATGACAAATTGATAAATTCTTAGCAATTTAAGAATCTGTCCAACACTAAATAATCTCTAAATTATATCTAGTGAACAATGTTTTCTTATAACATGGAAGAGATCCAAGGAGATAGACATTTGTACTATTCATTGTTGAAAACATAAGAATTTATATCTCTTTTGTATAATATCCCTGTTAGATTAATTCACTAACTAAAACCCAACAAAAGTGTAAATAATATCATGTTTATTAATCAATTGTAATATAATCAATTGTAATGTCTTATTCGCCCAGCGTATAATATGAATCCCTGAAAAATTAATTTTATATATTACTAAATCTTAAAATACCGTAAGAGAGTTTCATTTAGATGAAACAAAATAAAAGTAAAAAAAAATTATTATAAAAGAAAAAAAGACGAACTCTCTTAAAACTGTTTGAAAATCTAAAAAATTGACCTATTAATATTTATTATACATATTTGTTATTTACCTATAATTATATACTAATCTTCGTTTTTTCCTATAAATTATTGTCGCCACTACTGAGATTCCTATTAATGTAGTGGTTATGATAACTGCAACTAAACAAAAATATTATTAAGATCTTAAAAAATCTAGATTTTTGTTAAAAGAATAATTATAAATTTAGTAATTATTAAAGGAGATACTTACTGAACATTTTATATGTAGATATTGATACATCTTTCGATTGTGTCCTAAGGCACTTTGTTATGTGAGATAAAGTACCATTAACTATGGGGCAATTCAAATTGAGTATTTTACAAAACAAGGGAAATAGATCCGTATTGTTAAACGGCTCTAATTTACATCTTGGCATAAAAGCAGGTCCATTCGCAAAGAAGAATGGATGCATTTCTTTAGCTTCATTATTATAACCATGCAGCCCAAATTCTGTCCGATTGTCCACTGAATAGGAAATATGAGTCAACGTTAAAAATTATATATATATATATATATAATAAATATATGGACAATATAAAATTACCTGTGATATTAAATTTTTGTTTATAAAATTCTATAGCATCATAAAGGTTTTGAAATGCGTATCCAACTTCAGCTATGACAAAAATGGGTCCCACACGAGTATTATTGCCATAATGATACTTTTTCGGGATATCTTCTCTTCTATATATTTTGAATGTTTTCGTTTGATCTGCGGCAAACTTCAAATTCTGATAAATAATCTCTTCTTTAGTCAAATTTATTATTCTTTCCATCGTAACCGATGCCATACCATGATCGCTTAAGTGAATCACATTAAGGGCATCTGCCAAGCCGTAATGATCAATTTTATTGTGCATATATTTGGTAATATTATCCAATTTTTGGAGAATTTCATTAAATTCAGGACTGTTTATTCCTATGGCGTGACCATGATAATCTGGGTCCTCGATATACAATATCCCTAAGTTTATTGGATTTGTAGGATGTACAAACCACGATAATAATTCATCAATCCGCTTCTCCCATGGAATTGTATCATTAAAAGCCTAAAAAAGTTAACATAATTGATACACATTCTAAATATGTTATTCCATATATTAATCCAATACACACTTGTGCGAAAGTAGGTAATGTTCCTTGATATTCGAACACAGAGCCCGGCCACATCATTGTGCCACTATGTCTGCCACTTTTTTCGTTAACAGTCTGAAATAATATGTTTATGAAATATAAAATATACTTGACATATATCCAAAATATAATTATCATCCTGTTACATACCCAAATAGGTAAGATATTGTTGTTGTAATGATATAACTCGTATGAATACTTAGTAGTATTATTTTTGCTAGAATCAAAAAATTCATTATCTACAACCCCATGTGTTTCTGCATAAAATCCCGTTGCCATCGTGTGATGATTTGGAAAGGTCTTAGTGACAAAAATGTTTATCATGTAATCAGTGGAAGTACCCTGCGCCTTTAGCTGGCTCATGAACGGTGTCAGCTTTCTCTCGAAGTAATCATATCTGTACAAAAGAAAATGATACAAAATAAAACCTCGGATGTATCTTCCTTTTCTTTATTCTTTCACACTTTAATATATTTATGTCACTGATATAAAGCAAACTCCCATGTGGTAAATTATATGCCATCCAATATAAAACATAAAAAAATATGAACCAAATATGAGTATTAATAAATAAATACCAGGGTTGGGTAGTGTTAAGTTAAAAAGATAAAAGTTAAGTTAAAAAGTTAAAAAGTTAATTAATTTTAACTTAACTTAGTTACATTTTAGACTTTTAACTTTTTAACTTAATTTAATTACATTTTATCAGTAACTATTAACTTTTAATTTGATTTTTTTTAAGACAATCCTCAGACACAATGCAAGAGGATAATGAGTATATAATTTAGTAATTTTATATTGTATAATCGTTACTTGTGAACAAAAATAACCAGATTCTTTAATAAATATGATGTGAGAAAGGAAAAATACAAAAAATTATGTAAAATTGTCAAACTTTTTCTTTTTTTTTATTGTTCATCAGACCAAATTTAACTTTAAACTTTCTAGTTACTTTTTTTTTTAACTTTTAATTCAATTAATTTCATTATGGATCAACTTGTATATATATATATATTTTAATTAAATTAAATTTTCAAGGCTATTAACTTTAACTTGACTTAGTTAAAAAAAAAGTTAACTTACCCAACCCTAATAAATACTGATATGTGTAATATAGAATATAAAAAATAAACTATAATATAAAAAATAATATAGAATATAAACAAATAAATATAACACTTTTGGTTGTCCTGTAAAATCTTACATGAAAAGTTTTGCTGAAAAAATGTAATTAGATACAAATTTATAATACTTGTGAGACTTCTACTTTCTATAGAAACTATATGTTTCACAACTTATTTCTGTGTCCATATTGTACATTCTTGAAATGTCAAAACATTCCAAGAATGGATGTGGACACAGAGATAACTCATGAAACATATAGTTCCAGTATACATATAGATTATGATAAAAGTAACTACGTGGACCGCTTAAATATTTATATTCGACACTCAAGCTGTGTGTGTGTGTGTGTGTGTGTGTGGTTACTAATTAGTTAAAATTGCAACATTATCATGCTTGAGCATTCTACAGAATTATTTTGATAATCCAATATAATTATTATCAGATCCGTCTGGCTTAATTTTTATATACTTCAGAAAAAAAGCTCTTTTCATGTAAAAATAATTTTTATGAATCTTATGCATTTCATCTTTATGTTGTTACCACGAATATCCTCGCACCTGAACGCATCGTAGGAGACGATGAGTAGTTTTGGAACTTCTGGCACGGGAGTCGCCCAGGCGTTCAGCAAGAGAAACAGCGAAACAAATGGGGCTGCAGAGATCATGGTGACGCAACCACGGCGATTCTCGAGAACATGGGAAGGTGCAAATTATCATCCCATAATCGCGAAAACGATCAGGAAGGCACCGCTCATGGCTGCATTTATAACCTATCGGATATATCGGACGACGCCGAGCCAAATGCGCGGTGCGCCAAGTGTTGCCAAGTGTGCTCCAATTTTCGCAAGCAGCGTAAACTGGCGTGAACTGCGTGAAACTGGTCGCTGCCACCGCCGCGCAGCGGACCGTCCCATGACTAAAAAAAAAAAATCTGTCTCCTAGCTGCACCATCTTACATCTCGTGCACTGTTGTTGTGCAGTCAAAACGAGATGGCGGAGTGGAGGGATATTAGGATTATCAGTTGCTCGAGAGATAAAGAGAACGAGCGACAGCGAGCGAGAGATGAAAAGTAGAAGAATCCAACTGTACAGGTGAAATATTTATGTATGAAATTAATCTTATATTCACATATATTGCAAATTTATGTGAAATTTTAGCTGCATTTAAAAAACTCTTGTGGAGGCCTTTCAAAGAGCAAAATAGTGGAATTTGCTATGAACGTATCTGCAATCGCTGAAACTTTTTACACAGATACACACACTAAGGCTCGTTTCTACCAACGCAGTTTAAAGAGTTAATCTCTAGTCATTTGGTTTAACCAAAGTTTTGCAAAATATTGATTTTAACCAACGATTTGTTCAAGTTTAAACTTGTGTAAACTGAGTTCAATTTAAACGGCCGGTTTTCATCGTTTAGGCTCTTTAATTATCAGGTTAAAAATGTAACTAGCTAATCTGATACAAGAAAGTTCTCTTAACCTATATTTTTCAGATATGACAAATTTATTTAATTTTGTGCTGTCATCCTCCGATGATGAAAATAATGATGAAGAACAACACAGAAGACAAAGGAAATTTAAACAATGTATAAATTATTTTGACGTATTAGATGACGTAGAATTTAAAATGTGATTTTGATTAAACAAACAATCAGTATTATTAATATTAGAAGAAATAAGAGAAGAGTTAGAATTTGTTACTAACCGGTATGTTAAAATTATTGTATAATTAAATTTTTAAGCATTAAAAAAACGAATATATATACGAGATCATTTATAGGAATAATGCAATATCTTCTATGGAACAATTATCAACAATTTCGACATTCACCAGAAGATTACTATTAAATGAGTGTTCTATAACTTTCCAACATTTTTCTTTGTCTTTTGACGTTACCGAATCAGATTTCTTATTTTCAAGAATGTCTTTATATTGTTGTACTAAATTTATTAACATCATTTTCTCTGCTTCGGAGAAATTCTGAGCACGTTTACGTTGTGGTTTATTTGCTATCTTTCCTTCATTCATCATGTTATTTGATGCTTATTATAACACTACGGAGACAATAAGAGAAAATATAAATTTTGAAGTTGCATCATATGTTAGAACAAACGCTGAATCAATCAGTATTCAAGATTCTCTTAGATTTCCTAAAGTTATGTCGCACAAGTTATAAGTTTAGTTAAACGTTCTAGATGGAATGTTTGTAGAAACCAATCAATATTAAACTGAGAGTTAATCTTAACCGAAGTTTCACTAAACTGCAGTTAAGACCAAAATTGGTAGAAACAGCCCTAAGAAGGCCCATTCCACAATTCATGGTTAACTCTTAACCGAGGTTTAACATGTTTCTCATCTCTTTCCAATTCTAGAATTAGAAAAAGACAATGAATAGGTTGAACCTCGGTTAAGAGTTAACTGTGAGTTGTGGAACTGAGCCTTAGGACGGAATCAGACTACGCATTGAAGATGGAGATTGAAGATTGAAGATTAAAATTTGACCAGTGAGGACAAAGGAATTTTAGCTCCTATTGTTTTGATTGGTCAAATTTCAATCTTTCAATCGTCAATGCCTAGTCTGATTCCAGCCTTAGTCCCGGGGATCGATTCTATATCTTGAAATGAGGTGAAAATTATAAAAGTGAGCAAATTTACTAGAATATTGATAATTTCATTGGTACCTTCACCTAGTAAATTTGCTCACTTTTGTCATTTTCACTTTGTTTGAAGATACAGAATAGATCCCCCGGTCTCACCAACTCCGATTAAGCTAATCGATCGATTAAATTTCAGTATTGCCAATTGCAAGAAAAAAATTGCACTGAAAACATAATCTAATTTTCTAGCAATTGTGAAGAACGATGTGATAATAACAGCACAAATCTATATTAATGGCAAATTTCTCAAATGCGAAAAAGCCATGCGAGTCGAGCGCGTGAGTACTCGACGTCCCGCCAGAAAAAGGATATTTTCAAGTCTTGCAGTTGACAATAGACCTGTTCTTTTTGGTTGAACTTTTGCATCAGTTCATCTTTCTTCCTCTTCTTTCCTCCTGGAGAGAAAAGGAGAAAGATAAACTAGTGCAAAAGTTCAGTCAAAAAGAACAGGCCTATCAATGGCTACGTTTACACCGTGCATTTAGGCCGCGGCCTATACAATAGGTGTCTTTGTTTATCCTGTATATTAATTGGAGTTGGTGAGACCGGGCCCCTACACACACAAATCTATTTCTCATAGTTAAGGCCCTGGCACACAAAAAAACTTAAAGCAGTAAGGAAATCAACATGTTGGATTCGCTACTATTTATATTATGGCCTTACGGACTCTACTGCGATTGGCCAATTCGCTTACTGTTTACGTTTTACTGCTTAAGTTTTCTTGTGTGCCATGGCCCTTATGTTGGCTGTGTTCTAATGCGTGGTCTACAATGGGCAGTAGCAGTAGTGGATTAAGGAGTAGACGCAGAAATCAACCAATCATAATCGAATGTGAGAAAGATAATCAACTGATTAGTCGATTTCTGCACCTACTCCTTAATTCACTACTGCTACTGCCCATTGTAGACCACGCATTAAATTGACTGCCAGTACTGAAAATTTATAGTGCACGTAACGTAAACTGTAGCATTTTCAGTGCTGGCAGTAAATTTGGAACATACATAGTTATTCTAATGCGTGGTCTACAATGGGCAGTAACAGTAGTGGATTAAGGAGTAGACGCAGAAATCAACCAATCATAATCGAATGTGAGAAAGATAATCAATATGATTAGTAGATTTCTGCACCTACTCCTTAATTCACTACTGCTACTGCCCATTGTAGACCACGCATAACATAGCATACATAATTATATCTAACATAACAGCCATAGTTATATCTTGTTGCATTTTCTATATTCAGAACGAAGTAGTTAGTAATTAATTAAGAGATATAAAGAAAAAGAAAAGAGAGAGGAGTAAAATAACCACAGAAAAGACCTCACGATTTTACAATTTTAGACAATTACGTGAAAACTTGACTGCATAGAATATCAATGGAATGTTGCACATTAGATGAGTCATGTGGACCTTATCTCCAACGAAAATATATTCACTGATATCCTGTAGTGAAGTGTAAAGTAAGGTTTTGAAAAATTAAAATCGTTTATTCATATACATGTCATGTTTATCACAATTGTGTAATTAATATCATTGTTGCACAGATAGATCATAAGATTATAATGAAGATATAGCATATAGAAGAGAAAACATTGACAGAAACGAAGGAAGTTGACATGGATATTCAAACGTTTGTATTTTTTGATTTGGAAACAACTGGGCTGATCCAGGGGAATATCGTACCAAGAATTACAGAAATTGCTTTAGTCGCCGTCTCAAAAGAATCATTACGTAATGGTAACAAAAATTGCCTGCCAAGAATTTTACATAAATTGGTACTTCCAGTTAATCCGCAAAAAGTTATACCAGTAAAAGTGCAGAACATGACAAGTGAGTTATTTTATTAGTTTAATGACAAATTCAGTCACTAATATTACATTAAACATGATAAAATATCTAAATACAGTGGCATCATTTTGACAATAAAATAATACATCATGTTTAATGTAATATTAGTCATTCTATATTATAGAATGACTGTCCCCCTATTAATGCACCTTCAAGCCATTTACCTATTATTAAATTAATTATTAAATATTGTAGCTTCAATTTTATCTGCTTGAAATCAATATTGATTTTTCAACTTTTTTTTTCTTATAATATTTCTTTATTCTAAAAAAATGTTAATATTTTATGTCTTTGATAAAAATAAAAAAACATGTTTTTGTGGATTTTCCAAGTAGTGATGGTCCTATTAATGTGCCCTCAATTTGTGTGCCTATCCGCACATTTTAACTTCACTCATTTTAACATATAGTTCCTAAAACAAATAATAAATATAGGCTAGTTATTTAAGTTAATATCACATAAATCATTATTTCAGTTATATTTATTTCAATATATGTTATGATACAATGCTCTCAGTTCCAATACAGGGCACACTAATAGGGACAAGCTTAAAATCTTGCAGTACATATTACTAGATTTACATAAATTCCTCATATCTTTTGAAAAAAATATTTAAAATACTTTAATAGTTAAAAAAATAAAATATTTTTATTGTATACATTAATAGTTTATAACTAATAAAAAAATACTTTTTCTTATTTATTTTGTGCTTCTAGTTGTCTTTATGGCTTATTTAAACACAAAAGCATACTAATAGGGATAGACACAGTAATAGGCATAGTTACTCTGTTAAATAATTTGACAATATATCATTATTGGTTATTTAATTGTTTAAAATATTCAAATGCTTTTATATTTAACTTTGCTAATTTAATGCAAGTGCTAAATTTGCTATATATTAATTAATGTGAACAAAAATGGAGAAGAATTCAAATTGTAAGTGGCTCGGTCCACAGTTATTTATTGCTATTAATATCCCTGCAATTATGATAGTTAATATTGTAATAATTTTATATAATTGCAGAACTGTATAATGAAGATATGCAGGTACTGCAGCCTTTCGAAAGTGAACTTTATGAATTAATAATATACTTTTTACAACGTCTCACACCGCCAATTTGTTTCGTAGCGCATAATGGCAATAAATTTGATTATCCGATATTCTTAGAGGAACTCAAACGTATCAATAAGGTAATAAATGATTTACATAACAATTAGTCCTTTCATGATCTTTTATTACATTTAATAATAATCACCCTTTTCCCCATTAAAGATACTTAGTGACGAAATCCTCTGCATTGATACATGGAAAATGTTCGACGATTTCTTTAAGAAAAAAAACTTGCAACCTACACTATTTCAAGATTTGTTGAACGATGAGTTCAATGACTCGCTCTCCACGTTGGATATGGACGTGGTGACAGAGGAAGAACCCAAAATTATTGCGACGACATCCACCGCGCAAACAATGTTTCTCTGTGACGATAAATATATCAAAGCTATAAATAAAAAAGTAGATAACTGTAACAATGATGTTGATGTCCAATCGTCGAAGAATTTTATACAACAGGTGAACGAAAAAACACCAAAGGCTCAAAAAACGAAGCTGGAAAATAGCTTTGTGCAGCGACCAGTCAAGAAAAACAATTTGGTAAAGAGATTGAATTTTGAGTTTGAGGGGCCAAGTAGCTTAAAACTTATTGCCATTCATGAGCATATGATCGGTAAAGACTTCGAAGATCATCATACAGCTGAGGCAGACTGTCTTGCTATGATACGCTGCGTCAGCAATATTGCTGATTTCTTCCTTGATTGGTCAAAAGATCATGCAATTCCGTTGACTTGCTGTAAAAAAAAAAATAAAAACAATGTATATTAATTGATAACAAATAGCATGAAAAATATAGTGTAAAATAAAATAAATACATATAATGTAATGTAAAATAAATACGTGTGATTATCGTGAAGTAAGGTACAAGGCTAGTGTGTGAAATTTAAAATAATATTAAGTATATTCCTTCCTCCATATTGGCAATTGTATTAAAAGTGAGAAATTATTTCATAATTCGACATGGCTAATATGGCATGAAGGAAGAGTGCCTTAATTTTATTCACAAACGTAAATTAATTATTAAATCGAAAATGTTTATTCTTAAAAATATGAATTTAAAAGAAATTCGTTGAAATGTATTACCTAGCTGCAATTGATTTTAAAAATTACGATTCTATGTATGAGTATGACTGATTAATGAAAAAAGATGAAAGACTTGTTCATAATTGAACAAGTTTATAACAAAAATATAGTGATGAATTTCTTATAGGGGAAAGTGGGGAACTGTGCGCAGCGCGTAATTGTGCGTATCCTGGTTTGGTACTTTTCCAATAGATGAACATCACCGTGGTGAAATTTTTATGCAGGAGGTCGTCCTCTTAAGATATAACTACAAAAGGTACGACGTAAATATGTTGCTAACCAGAGAAATACAAAAAGGTGAAATCACATCTTTTCTTGTTATTTTAGCATTCAGAAAATAAGGTAGTAAGTCCATATTTTTAATTTGTTTGTTTAAAGTTGCATATGTTATTAAAGTACGTTATTATGTGCGTCTTTTAAACTGTAATTTATTAAGTTTGATTAGGAAGTGTTGAAGTAATCGTATTTCATATCAAGTCAGGTCGCGGCGGGCAACTGTGCGCAAACGTTTTGAAATGCACACAATTACCCATCTTCCATATATTATATAACTAGTACTAATTTTCTCGTTTCTTCTTTGCATTATTATTTTATTTTGCCATTTTATTTTGCCAAAGTCTATGTGCATTATTATTATTATATTGGTTTTATATTTTTACTTAATATATATAATATATATTCAAAATATATTTATATTGCAATATAATAAATATATTTTCTGATTTCTTTATCAACATCCATAATTCATTCATTCTTTTCCTACGACTTTTGCTTTGCGCACAATTACCCGACGCGCAAGAAAGTTTTTCGCTTTTCCGGTTTTTCCTTTTTGCCAAATACAATTTTATTTAATGAAAATCTATTCAATATCAGGATACGTAATGGTAGAAGAATGTTTATAGTATCTATTTCCATACTTAGATCGCTTTAAACTTGGAAAACCATTCCAAGACAATAAATTTCCCTTAGGTGCACAATTCACCCACTTTTCCCTAATATGAAGAAATCACTCATATTTTTCATGTATTCTTTATAAATGTTACATATAAAAATTAATTAAGATAATATTAATTCCGTCTGTATATAGCAGCGTCCTATTTACAATAACACACGGTCTAATTTGACGAAGCATGCTTTTTAACTTAATTACTATCTACAGTTTTTTGCTTACTCATTTATATAGCATATATGCAAATTTTAATATCCCTTTTACTTTTTGCAACACTTGTAATCTACTCTGTAAGTTGCAAAAAGCTTCTTATTTTGCTGTTTACTTATAGATTTGGAAAGCTTATTTAAGTTTTTTTATATAGACAAAAATAAATGAAAAATGTAAAAAATAAATATAATAATATTATAAATATTTATGCAATAAATTAATTATTTTATCGATTGAAATGTGTATATTTTTAACATATCATTCCTTGGAAAACGAAACAAACAATGTTAAATTGATCAAATAATTATCACAATTGAAAAAATCTTTTACAATTTTTGTATCTACAATTTTTTTGTACAAATGGAGTTTCATGTAAAAGTTTATTCTTCTTTACTTCTTACACCTATATCTATATGTAATACTTACAATTTTCAGGTTCGGGTTCCGGTGTCGGTATAGTTACATATTTATCAATCCTTTTAATCCTGTTTAATTCGTCAATATTTACTACAACCAAAAATTCAAGTGAAATATAATATTATAACATTAATTTTTATATTTTAATATGTAAATAAGCATCAAAAGTGGCTAAAATTTTCTAGTTGAACACATATATGTATCAATTTATATCTATTTATATTCGAAGCGTGAAAAAAGCGTAAGTACTCACAAACCCATTTAGCTATCGCATAACCATCATTTTGTATGTCCTTCCTAATACTTTTTAAAACATTATCTAATCTGCCTTTCATATTCCTCATTTCCTCAGGTCCGATATTGTCCAACAAATTAAGATCGTCATCCCAATAGTACCTTATCTCTTTATTGCGGAAAGCATCGCGAAGCTTTTCTAACATCTATAAATATTATTTCTACTTTATCATATTATCTTAATAAAAGAAAAAACTAGATTTAATTTTAATTTTAGCAATACCGTGAAGAATAAGAAAGTATATGAATTTCTATTAGAAATATAAAATATTTCTTTTTCATGGTAACACAATGTTTCGAGATAATAACTTGCGATGCTCTTCCATCCTTGAGTATCCCTAAGTTTCTAATAAAGGACATATATTATATATATAAAATTATGTAAAATAAATTATATAAAATATGTTATTACAATAAAAATAAAATAAAAATTAATATTACAAATAAATAAAAAAGTTTAATGTGCCCTAATTAATTCATCGAAAAAGATAAAAATAGAGTTAAATTACACAGGGGATACCTGCAATGTTAAGTATGAAAGATAAACTAAAAGCTTATTCATACTATTACAAATAAATAGATATTTATTATTCCACAATGTTGTACCTTCAATTGTCGTATTACAGGCTTCATACGCCCATAATCATGGCTAGAAATCATGTTTTTTTCAAACTCGTAAAAACACAATCGCCAATAGCGATGTCGTAGATCAGCAAAAATACCTTTACTATTTTTTAATGGTTTTGGAACTGCAGACCAACATCTACCTAAATAAGACTATAAAATAGGAAGCGATTATTAGAAATATATATGCTGTTTAATTATTAAATTGCTGTAAATAGTTAGTTTTGCTCCATTAAGTTCTGTTTTAAATAATATTATTATAACATAGTACAATATTGAGTTTAACAAATACATTGTTAATTCAAACAAAGGTTAATTGAGTTTAAGTATTTTAACGAAAAAGATTGAAGAAAACTTCATACAACCCTGGTGAAAAGTTTCGCTGAAATTATTTTACGTTTTGGAACATTTCAATGAAATTGCTGAAAATTTGTTGAAACTTCACTAAAAGTGAATTTTTCAGCTAATATACTGAAAAATCATTGAAATCCAACCAAAATTTTTCTGAAATTTTCTGAAATTTCTCTGAAATTCTTGCTGAAATTTGTCTGAAAATTTTACTGAAATTTTTCTGAAATTTTGTCGAAAATGAATTTTTCAGCTAAAAATCGCTGAAATTAAATTGAAATTTTTTTGAAATGTTAAAATTTTGTTGAAAAGTATCCCGAAACGTGAAATAATTTCAGCAACATTTTTCCATTAGGGAACATAAAAGCTTCCAACAACATTGCTGCAATATTCACAGTTATTACAATATTACTGAAATGTTGCAAAGTTGCTGGAATAATCTGTGCTGTAGGACTAAATTAAAATAATCAAAATATAGTTAAATATAATGCGAATATATTTCGGCTAATTTTAAGAAAAATTACTTTTCACCGATAACGATATCGTGAATTACAATGAAAACCGTTTCGATGGTTCTTTAAAGGAATTGTAGATCAACATCTATTTGAATAAAACTGCAAAACGTAAAACGATTAAGACGATATATTTAACTATATAGATATATAATAACTATAATTAACTATAATATAATTAACTATTGAACTGTTGCAAACAATTGTCGTTTTCTCTATTAAAATCTGTTTTAAGTAAAATTATTGTAATATTATGTTCGAATTCTTTAGGATTGAAAAAATTAAATTAAAAAATACAACATTGAAAAAATTAAATTAGGAAATATAACATAAGTAAATAATATATAGCTATAATTTTTTAAATTATACTGAAAAAAATTATTTTCTAAATACTATAATTTTTATTATTTGTACGTAATACACAAATAAATATGTACTACATATGTACAACAAATCTTTTGCTTCAATTCAATCCGGTATTATAACTTTTATAATTATATACGTACTTGTAATAGATCCTTTCTTGAAGATTTTATTGGTGGCAAAGTTTGAGTCGAAAAAACTAAAACAGGAACTACATCGATGTCGATGTCTCTTTCAGAATAAGAAGGTTTGAATATTAATGTAAATGCTGGTCCCGTCTTTTTTAGCCTTATCTAAACACAGAAAAGGTGTATGATATTTAGTTAATTATATTGATCGGCTTTAGCTTCTCTATTTTATGACGATATTTTATCACAATATATAATCCAGCAAACATTAAATATAAATACATTATAACGTAGATGTAATATAACAGATGTTACACTCTATTTATACTAGAGTAAGACCGTTTAAGACCGGTATATATATAGCTCTTATATTAAAGATCGTCTTAAGTTCAGTCTTGAGATGTCACGAACCAATCAGAGGGCCGTATTAGCGTCTTATGACATTACTTAAGAATCAATTATGAATACCGGCTTATGAGTGCGTATCGTTCAAGAGTTCGCTTTACGATGCAAATATATTAAATTGTAATAAAGAGCTGTATTTCACACAGAATGTGTCTTTTTTTGATTTGTCAATTTACTATGTATAAAAAATCGTTGTGAACATTGCAGCGATAAAGGTGATATCTTAAATTTTATGATTTTGACTGTTTTCTTGTTATATTTTTCATGGTTAAATTGATCGATCTTTTTACAGAAGAAAATGTAACGTCGTTATCTATTCGTTACCGAAAAAAGTAACTTGTAACGGTAACCGATGTATTACAATAAAGGTAAATTTTCACGAGCTGCTTAAACAGGTTGTTTCAGCAAAAAGGATTTTTCATAATTATACTGTGCAAAAGTGCTTTCATCCCAGATAACATGCATGTTGCATAAGATATCTAAAAGACATCTTTTAGATATCTTTTAGATATAAGATAGCTAAAAGACATCTTTTGCAACATAAATGTTATCTGGGATGTTGCGTTTGTTCTTTTGAAGAAATTAAAATTTGATAGCAGATACATTTCTTATCGTTCAGTTAAAATGTAGAAAAATATAGATGAATATAGAACAAAAATTAATAATTTGGTAATTAAATACATATGTCATTACGCAATACATATAATAAGTAGAGGAAGGTCACCGATACTGACATATAGGTCTCCTAAAGCGACATCCCCTTATTTCTTAGAAACTAACCTTTGCACCTTACTAATACTAATAAAAACGTGATCTGTTTAGCTAATTAAAGAAGTACAAACTCATAATTCATATATTTGTGGCTTATTTCTATACCAAATCAGCTAAAAACAAATTCTATGTATCTGAGAAGAAAATTCTTACGGTGTTCTTTTGCAAATTGCGTAATTAAAATAATAGTGACTATTATTATTGATAATATTATGTTATTTTAAATGTTTATAGTTTCATAAATTAGTTTTCTTTATTGAATAGGATATATCTTTATTTATAGAATAGGAATGTTGGCATTATATTGCCTACTATGTTAGTTTTGGAGCCCATTTTGTCAGACGCTCATTTTTGCATAACTTACGAAAAATTTAATTATTGCAAAATTGCAAACAGTATTATAAAAACTGCTTACTATCTGATAGAAAACACTTTTTAGTTTGTATTTATGTTTTTGAAGTTGTATTTTTACCTTTTGTTTAAGAAATATTGTCTAAAAACAAAGTGGTATGTCGGTGATCTTCCTCTATATCAAACTTATAAAATGTTAGCTTAGTATATTAATATTAATCTACAATTCTGATCAATTTTATTACTAAATTATCGATAACCATACTCAAACTATAATTGTTAATACTTTACTTACTGGCGGATGATCACCCAATATAATTCTGTTTCTATTAGTATCAGTAGCGTTGATCACTTTACTAAAAATTCCTTCCATCCATGTACTGAATTTTTCTTGGTTCAGATACGATTGATCATCGATGAAGGAATTTAATTCTCTGAACAAAAAAAAGATTTCTTTTCTTTCATTTTATAAATTATTGTATATTGAATAGATTTCTATTAAATATTAAACATGTTTACTTATATGCTTTCGAATCTATATTTAAAGTATTCTGTGAGTTTTCGTCTCTTCCAGCAATGCGTATTTTAATGAAACCAGGTCGATCTGTGCTAATAAACTGAAATATAATTAATAAATATTAATTATAATAATTAATTATGAATATCAAGGGTTTTGTTTTTTTTTGTTTAAAATTATAGATTATATTGATAATACTTGAATATATATATATATAATATTAATATATGTATATAAATGTAAATTATAATATATAGTTTAAAGTCCAATAACTGGAGTACCTTTTGAATAAAGTCTCCTATTACTGGATAATTGATTTCTATTAATTGACTTTTATTAATTGATAAATAACTCTCAGCTTTATTTAATTAACTTTTCTCTTAAGTTTAAGTGTTCGTAGTTCCCCTCCACTCCTACAGCACGGAATATATTGCAGCAATATTACTTTGAGAGATTGCAATATTCCATAAAACATTGCTGCAATATTGTAGAAATATTCTTATGTCCGTAAAAAATAAAATATTGCTGATATACTGTAATGAACATTATGCAATATTTCAATGATTAATCCAGTTTTATTAATTGCTAACATATTGCTTAGCATTACATTCCAAAATATATACAATAAAGTTATGATCAAAAAACATTCGAAGACTTAGAAGGCACACCCAAAACAGGGAATCTTCAAATAGGAGACTCGCAAACTCGTTTTACATACACCTTCTTATAGATTTCCTGTGGACGTTTTATTCTTGCGAGAAGGACGTCCATTTCGTGGCGGGTCCGCGTACTTACCTTTTAAATTATAATATTACAGCAATCTATAATATTTCCTATAAAGTATTAAAATTACGATATTTCACAATATTGTTGTAATATTTCCAATATAACATTTAAATTTCAATATTGCAGCAATATTGCTGCAATATATTTCATGCTGTAGGGGCACTCTTTCAAAATTTAAAAAGTTAATATATATATATAAAGTTATATAATATATCAATTAATACAGTTAGGAAATAACTATACAAAAAAAGGAAATAACTATACAAAACCAAATCAAACATCCAAATTGAAGAAAAAATGTTCATATAGATGAAAACTGATAATATTGTACATATATACATATATTATATACCATAGTATATATGTGTTTGCGTTCTCTCTCTCTCTTTCTCTCTCTCTCTCTCTCTCTCTCTCTCTCTCTCTCTCTCTCTCTCTCTCAAACTTGTATAATCTTCAATAACATGCACAATTGATTTTAAAAAATGATGTTACCTTTAGATCTTTTTCTTTGTAGGGCAAATTGATTACAAAATTCAAATCATATTCCTCCGGTTGTCCAAATCGAGTATTTTTGTAATAACTTCCAGCCCATATAATTCTTTGAAATGTTTTAGCAAACAGCGGACTTTGCGATCGCATAACATCTATTAATTTCTCAAAAATCTGTAGCAAATATTATAATGTACAAGAAATACCAACATAATTTAAGGATATAATTCCAATGAAATAAAAAGATTTTTATGATACCGAGTTCA
Organism: Mycetomoellerius zeteki; assembly: GCF_001594055.1. Taxonomy (NCBI): domain Eukaryota; kingdom Metazoa; phylum Arthropoda; class Insecta; order Hymenoptera; family Formicidae; genus Mycetomoellerius; species Mycetomoellerius zeteki. The sequence goes on from NW_017257489.1 coordinate 926,864, forward strand.
AGAGCGGATTATTACGCTTCATGTCATCAGGTTGTATACTTATAAATTGTTTACTTATTTTATTGAATACGGTATCATCGGACAGATACCTGCTGATATCTTCAACTTGCGCCATCGTTTATGTGCAATTTGCTGAATTTTCAAAATTTAAAATTATTTTAAAATTATATTTGTTAAAAGTAATACAACAGGATAAAATATAATGTACAATAAATTAAATAAAGCCTTTTAGAGCCAAAACAGGTTATTAATGTGTAAATATATACACTTTATTTAAAAATTAAAACATATAAATGTTCCGATCCTATTTTGGATCCTCTTCAGTATATATAAACTAATAATTAAATCTTACACTAAAAAAACATAACTATTGAAACCGTTATAAGCAAAATACCAAGAAGAACTATATAGTACGCTGAAATTAAGCTAATCAATTATTTTTTACGTCCACATCTTGTCAACAATTGTTCATCAAATTTCAATTAATTAAATAAATGAATAATAATCAAATTATGAATCTGTAGTTAAATTCAATGTTAAATAAAATGTGCACTTACATGAACAATGAGTAGGTCGAACAACGCTTTTTATTGTACCAAACTGTATCAAACTGGTTTATTGCATCATACAATAGATTTGAAATAATAATTAAAATTTCCTAACCGAAACGTTTATATGTTTTAATTTTTAAATAAAGTATATATATTTACACACTAATAACTTGTGTCAGCTCTAAAAGGCTTTATTTAATTTATTGATTTATTCATTAGAGCTTATTCGAATTATTTGATACAATGTACCAATGTATAACTCTCATAAACACAAAAAACAAATTTGTTTATATTTTAAATAAAATTGCGGAAAGTATTATATATATAATTTAGATATAAAAAATAGATTTATAAAAATTAGATTTTAATTAAAATTGAAATACAATTTCAAAATAAAATTGCAGTACTCGCTTTCTGTTTTGCGGAAGCATTCAGGAAAAATTTAAATATTGCAGATATTTAAAAATTTTCTTTCTTTTTTGTAACTGAAACTATAAGATTGTAAGAAACATTTTGCCATAAAATATTTAGATTGTATTACATTAGATAAGTGGGGGACTTGTGTTGAACTCTTTTCATAATACAAATTTTCGAAAAAATTAATCAGTAATTAATTTAATTATGAATGCATGTGCAATTTTATTATTTTTGAGCATTCTCACTCCTTGATGGTGCGCTCCTATACATATTATAGAACTCATTAATATTGTCGTTGTGTGCTATCTTTTCTATGAAAATGCTGATAAAAACTGAATACAATTAATATTTAGAATGCGATAATAATTGATATCAGATTTCTAGTTAGGCATATTTCTTTTCATCCGCTCCCTTTTAATTTATTTTTTATAATTAAAAATAATTTAATTATCTCTCTTAAAATTTATTTTTTTGTTAAAAACACACGCTACTTTTGATACTTTTAGTTAATTTAATTCTTTTATATTAAATTCGACTAACAATTTATGATAATTATATTGCTTGCGATAAAATAATGGGTGAGAGTGAATAGATATCTATAATAATGAATTGTAAAGAATATAATAACTTAAATATTATTTATACTCGTTCTCAAGTTTGCACTTATTGAGATATGGATTAATATTTATAACCTTTTATATGTATAGTCATAAAAAAGGAAACAAAGTAAAAAAGATGCTTTCTGAAATTTTCCTCGATCGTCATCTGCACGATATATCGATGGCTATGAATCTGTAATCGCTTAACTTTGATATTAAATAAGAGATATAGCACATAACAATTGCGAACCTTGGGCTAATTCTTTTACAGGTGTTCCAATTTTTATAAAAAAGGATAGTTCTATCCCACGTACGTAACAACAAATGTCTATATGTATATTTAATTGTTTAATGTATATTTAACACAGTGCATTTACAGAATTTTCGAAAATTTTACAATATCAGTTAGTTTTAAAAATAGATAGCATTTTATAACAAACAATATTTATCATAAATTTTAACCAGTTGTAATGTAAAAGATTCAAATTTATTAAAAGTATTAATCAAGTAGTGCTTAAAAATAACAAATTATTAAATTTTATATGTTAAAAGATATTGTTTTTTTGTTGATTCTATTAGATTGATAAAAAATTTAATTGATTCAACAAATTCTGTACTCTACATCTAAACAAACATATTGTAATTGTTTATCGTATTTGCTGTACTTACCAAACAGAATATGAGGAATATAGGAAACTGCAAATGACAACTGCACGAATTTATAACGATATTCGCAAGGACGATGGACTATGTAATACGTTCTCCAATAATTCAAATTATTAAAATGTCAGAGAGTTGTTATACTTTTTTTATTAATAATTATTTTATTTCACTAATTATTTTCTGCAAAACTATGATACGAATAAAATTTCGACGTCAAGCTGCGTTAAACTGCAATCTACTGTATGCCAGCTAACTTTTCTGCTTTTATATACATAGAGCACTTGAATTAGTCATTATCAGTGAATAAACTTCACGCAGATGGCGTTGTTATAGCAATTTAAGGCCGGAATCAGACTAGGCATTGAAGATTGAGATTGAAGATTGAAAAATTCAAATTTGACCAATCGAAACGAAAGGAGCTAAAATTTCTTTGTCCTTATTGGTCAAATTTCAATCTTCAATCTTCAACCTCAATCTTCAATGGGTAGTCTGATTCCAGCCTAACGTATAATAAAAAGAATTAATTCGAAAATTGATAAAGTGAATAAAATTGAATACATAAAATTCAATGAAATTTGACTTCTCTTAAAAAGACATGTCTTGAAAAGGATATTTCTAAAATGGATCTTAAGTTGTTAAAAAATTTTGTATCATGTACCAACAAAATTATAAAAGATTAAAAAATTTATGTAATATAAATTTTTTTTAAATGTGGTTTTTCTTTTTATAAAAATACAGATTCCTCTATCATAAAAGAAAATATATAATAAAATAATAAGAACAATTGTTTCGAAATTATTCACTATTTAATTTTAATCTTCGATATGTATACTACAAAGAAATTTTTTAACTTTTTTGCTTTATTTTCCCTAATTTCTTTACCTTTTTACAATTTTTTATTTATTTTTTTATCTATTTATTTTCTTCCAAATAAAAAAGTAACAAATGTTTAAGAAAGAATAGCTTGCGTATATAAACGTTGAGGTCTATCTTTTCTTTGTTTTTACTGTTATTTGATACAATCTTTTTTCCATATCTTTGTATTTAATGTTTGTATATATTTTTTTCTTTTTCCAATTACTTTACTGCTATTTTGATAAACTGTCGCTTCATCTTTATCACTGATAGAGACTATATATTATATATTATCTATTTTTATATCGCAAAAATAAACTATCAGTTCTGGGAATTTTTGTTTTTCTGAACTCGGGTAATTTTTTCGAGAATGGTAATCAATTTTCTGCACATCGCCTCACTGATAACAGCCTGATCTTCTAAAACCTTCATCAATCCTTTATACAGTATTTCTGCTTGTTCGTCCAACTGTATTGACATTGGCATGATGATTTCACACGAGTTTTTCTCCTCATCCAGCTTCAGCATCTTGTCTTTTCTCTCGGATTCCTTATATTCGTTTATCATTATTAGAATTTCCTATTTTGTATTTCGTTATATTATTTATATATTTGTATATAGTGTCCATATTATTTATATAAAGTCTCTCATCTTGATCTTTTAATATAATTATGTTCAAAACACATATGCATTATTGGTTGTTCAAAAAAAAAAATATTAAATTAAAATGATTTTGTTCTAAAGAGAGGTTACAACTTATGATGACATAATTTCATTTAGGCACAGTAAATATAAAATGAGCTTACATTACAGATCATTACAGATGATTCGATCTGTTTGTGCACAAGATAAAAATTTAGATTAAAAAATAGAAACTTTGAAATAAATAATTATCTTTTATTTTTTAGTTCAAGTTTTTTTTATCATACTTACGTTGTACTCATGGCATCTGTGTTCATCGCCATGATTTTGAATAGTTTTAGCCAAATATCTAAGATAATCTTGTATATTCGTAAAACCCTTGAAAACATAGTATGGTCTCGAGGATAAGTAGGCTTGCATAATATCGCTGATGCCGAATATCTTTGCTAAAGCCTTCGCTATTTCGGCGACTAGCTGCTCCAAGCACATATGTCCCACGTGCTCAAAGGTCTCCAGAGCTTCTTGACGTACCCAAGGATCCTCGTCTTCTAGTATATGACTGAACAATTCAATCAAAGTAGACGTAACATTTTGGACACTGCAACGACCGAGATTCTCGACATTCTGTCGTAAAAAATGACAGATTTTGATCTTGCCTTGAGGCGGTAGATGGACGCATGAAGTTGTGATAGATGTAAGAACCTAAAATCAAACAAACATATACATAATATTATATTTCAATACTCTTGTAATTTCTGCTGTTACCAAAGAAGTACTTCTATCAACAAATAATTAGATAGATAAAACATATTTGTGTTATACCGTACAAAAGCTGTCATCATGAAGATATTTGAGACAAGTAGCGTCCAACAAGATAACAACTAAATTGGATAGTAGATCCAGTTGTTTATCCTCGCATTCGATAATCGCACTTGCAATGAAATTCCATATTTTAGTTAGAACGTTGATAACATCCCTGTTATCACTGTAATTTACCGCTATCATAACGGACATGATTTGTACCTGAAAATTAATATTTTATCATACAATTTTTAAATAAATTACAATTATATTAATTATAAAATTATATAATTATAAAATTTTTTGTAGCAAAAGCAAGTGAACAAATTTATTGTGATGTATCTAGTATATCGTCTTACAAGCCGTTTCCAATTACAAGTAGAAGGATGAGTATACAAATCTAAGAAAGCTTTCGGCAAATCCTCGATTTTATGCTTTAATCGTTCCGATGAAAGAGATTTGGTTTTTGCCATTAAAAAATATAGGATAGAAGCATAATAATCTGTATCCAGGTTGATAAGGTTATCAAACACAGTGGATTTCATGTCTTCGTTCAGTAAATCGTACAATCTGATGATCATATTATTTAACATAATTGCTTCTATGCTATCATGTCGTTCTATCAAGGCGGCAGAAACTTTAATCAAATGTTTAATATGATCGACGCACAATTGTGAAGAGCCGAGTCTTAAATAAATAATTATATATAAGAAATTAGTATTAAAGTTTGATCGATTTATTTTCACTCAATGAAGTAACTTGTGGCTGCTTACCTGCCAATGAAGCACCAAACATCCGAGCTTAATAGGGAACTCCAAAAATTACCGGACAGTAAATGCTTTAGTAGAAGCAGTTCAAGTGCGTGGAAGCCTTCCGGAGGAATCTGACTAGCCAAATTGCAAACGGATACCAGAGTCGCTTCGTAAATGTTAACGAAACGTATCCGTTCGCCAATCCCGCAAACGCCTGGCAGTCGCAGATCTTCAGCGCAAATTTCTTCTTCAACTACAATTGAGAAAGAGTGAATGAATGAACGATTGGGCCGAATTTAACGTTTACTTCATTAACTGGAACAGTAAGAGAATTAAAGTACAATCAAAGCCCAGCGAGAAATAACTGTCAATTAGATATCGGATCGACATCTAATCGGTTCAATTGACGTCGAAATCATCGAATTGATGTCGATTTGACATTAATTTGATGAGTTATTTCTCGCTAGGAAGTGCAGTTACTACAATTAACGCAATATGCGTAATTAATTGTAGTTTATCTCTCTCTCTCTCACTCTCCTTAAAACTTTAAATTTCTTAATTTTTAAAATAATTAAAAATTTTAATATTTAAAAAATTTTTTTTTTATTAATATTTTTAAAGTCTTTACAATTAGAATTGTTAAAATTTTTATAATTACTTTTCTCTTTCTTTTTCTTACTTACGATAATCTATAAATGTGAAAGCAACGTCCAAAATCGAATCTGAGCCTAAAGACCATTTACAGTGGTGTTCATATGGCATGCCATTTAGTTTCTTCATGATAGCAATTGTCAGTAAATGATAATTTAATCTATGTACATACTGATCACGTGGAACAATTTGCTTTCCGTATTCAAAATATACCTGAAACACAAAGTAATTGTACTTGTATCATTTCGTCGAAAATCAATTTTTGCTTTTTATTGCCAAAGAGAATGTGGAAATAATATAGAAAATAATACATATAATACATAGATGTTTTTCTCTATCTCCCTCTCTCTTTTCAAAATACTTTTATTAGTTATATAGATAGTTCGGCAAATATATAATATAAATGACAAGATAATTCTTCAATTGTTAAATATAGTACATTTACAAATTCGTCACACATTTTGTATAAATTATTTTATATTTTATGCAAATGTATACCACTATTTATAAAGAATTAGAAACGGAATTGTTTATAATAGTGGTAAAATAATTGCATTACATGATTTATCTTATTTCTTTAATGCCTCTTTGTATGTAATCACGTACCTGTTTGAAATCGTTATGATTAAAAATGATACTTAAAAAAGACGTAGCGCCAGCCAAGATTGTTTTTTCGCTACCTTTTGTTAAGCAGCAGTATCTGTAAAAGAAGTAATAATTTCCTGAATGTTTGCTTATATCTCTATAATGCTATAAATAATGTATAACTCTACATGTAATAATTTTACGCAAATAAAAAGAAATTCTTGCAATCGTTAAAGCTGATTTTTATTTCGAAAAATTTATGATTAATGATAAAATTGTTACCCGTGTATTCGTGCCAAAAGTTCTATTAAGTCTGATATCATTTCATGTGTGAGAGAGGCATCGTAAGATGATGTTAATTTCTCGAGGATTCTCAGCAAGCGCATAGCAACCATTACATTTCGTTCTGCGCTTTTATCGTTCTGGTCCTGTATCATTACAATGTACATTTATAATTATTACTAATGTATAAAGATATAAATAATATACATATTTAATTAATTTAATTAATTAGTCTTTAATTATGTAATTAATAAATAACAATAAGTGTATGAATTACGTAGTTCAGTTCAAATACCTTGATGACGGAAAAAAGGCAAGACGTTTCCTTCGTCATTCGAATGAGATATGTCATGATGTTATTTGACTTGATTTCATTCTGATGAACAATGGCCAGCTTAGCAAATGCCTCGGATAACTCAACAAATGTCTTGGTATCCATTCCATTCGCAATAGAAGCGATGTTACCGTAAGCATCGACCACTAAAAAATCAATACAGTTATTAAAGAGAAAAAGATTTATTAAATTAGAGATTACATAAAAATATTACAATGACGTAGAGATTACTATTAAATATGACAATATAGAAGGAAAGAAAAAATTGATGCAGGATAGATCAAGACTTGCAAGAAACTCGCGTTTTGCGCTCAGCGAGAGACTCTTTGCATTTTTGAAATAACACGTTTTTAATTAATTTTTCGCAATTTTTGAGATACTTAATTTGTGAATCTCTGCAAATACTAATATATATATTTTTTTCCTGTCACTGGAGGAAAATCTTTAATAGTGCATACATCCAAGATAAGATTGGAAATAGTTCCTGGGTTAAAAAGTCGTTAGAGCGTAATGGGATCGTTCTCACCTTTCGTCAACAGCTCCGTTTCCGATTGCACGTCCGTGTCGAAGACGATTACGCCGTTCAAAGTGGCAAAGAATAGCTTGAAGACCTCGCTAGCTTTCGCAAACAGATTCTTCAATTCTTGCATCGCACCGCTCAATAGCGCTCCATATTTTGGACTGCACGATTAATAATACTTCTTTATTCTCTGCACTAATATATAAACGACGGTTTGTTCCATAAAAATGACTAATAATTATTTATTCATTAACAAAGGAATATTTTTGATGCTATTAATAAAGAAATATGATAATATATATAAAATATAATAAAGGCCACACAGTACAGACTTTTGCATAACGCATAATAGCGCATAGTACATAGGAAAATCAATCAGAATCCTTTCCCTCCATTTCACGAAAAAAAGGAATTTTGATTGATTGATTCTCTTACGCACTATGCGTTATGCGATATGCAAAAGTTTGTATTGCGGCTTTAATGATTAGATAAAAACAGAACAGTAGTTAGAGATTATGAAAATAAATTAAATAGATTAAATCATAAATAAAAATTATAATTATAATAAAAAAAGTTTAAATTAAACAAAAATATGTGAATGAAATAAAATAATAGTAAAAATAAATAATAATAATTAAAGAAGCCAATTATTGATTAATTTTTATTTATTTATCGAACTTTCACTCGACTAGACGTTTAGTCAGTTTATAATATTGGAGTTCGCAATATGAACGTTCAATTATGTTTCTCTGTGAGAAGTTAAGAATAAGCACATCATTTATCATTCATAAAACGTATCGATATCTGGCAAATACCTGGCTTTGCAATGCTCAAAAATCATTCTTGTCGTTTCTGGTAGAATATTGCATAACGATGCTACATAGGCAGCTTGAACTTTTTCAAGGGCAGAAACGCGTTCCACGCATTTCTTCCAAAAAGCGAGAAGTCCATCGCAAATTTGCAATTTATACTTGATGCCATCCAAATCATCGAGTCCCGTATTATCGTCTATTATTATGTCATCTATGGCTTTTATGACCTTTGAACCATCACAAAAAAAAACAAAAATATTTCAACGTTAAAATTAAGGCAATAAATATTGTATCTAATTGATCTACGAGACAATTTATACTTCGGGTATGAGATAATCGCATGAAAAATCTAATAATCTTTGGTGGTAGGACTATAAATCCTATATATAATAATAAGCAGAGTAAAAATTTAAATAGCAGAAGAATAATTATAATAATTTTAAATTAGAGATGTCGAAAGAAAGCTTTGGAAATTTTTCAAAAAATTATTTGGAAGAAGAAGAAAAATGTAGTTGAAAATATTGGAGATCATGAAGAAGTAAATATTATAAGATCTTAAAATCGTTTCTTATGCATTCAGATAAAATATACATGTATTAGAAATTTCTAAATAAGGTATAGAATTTTATAAAATTACCTGCGACAGAAAGTACTGAGCTTCCGACAAAACTTTTCTAAAAATTTTCTCGTCGAGCAACTCAATTGGACACATGGAAAAACATTGCTCTAGCCTTTGCAGTAAGCATTCTGTATCGAGATTAAGACTTTCATCTTCCAGTAAAGCGTATTCCGAAAATGTTAATTAAGGATTGATCAATTCGATAAACATTATTCAAAAGACAACTGTGTTAAAAACATTTAAAAAATACCGATTGTACACTATTATTTTGAAAAGAATACGATGCTGAAAGAACTTTCTTTTCAATGACATTATTGAATTCTTTAAAATGGAAAGATACATATATTTTCATTTCTTATATGTTTAATAGTCGGTATCAGAATAAATCTATCATGTAAAATCTTTAAGCATCATATTCTTCTTGAAAACATACAAATTAATTTATTAATATCCTTTCGTATTTTCAAATTTGAGATAATTGTTTAGATTCAATCTTCAATTTCTTATATATGTAGTTATATCTCATTATTTGTATTAAAGGATATTTGCAATTTGGACACTTCGCTGTCGAGATCGAGTGGCTCGAAGAAGGAATCAGAAAGATCAGATGACGCATTCCAGTCCATATCTGTAATATAACGATATACCTATATGTAGCTTATCTTTTTTCTGTCCTAGAAATTAGCAAAAGATCAGAAAATTATTAATAACGTTTTACGTCAATAACTCTCTTCTAATCTCACAGATTGAGATATATTATTTTTAATCAGTTCACAAAAAATCAAATACTTAATTTTTAATAGAATAGAATTTATTACACTTCAGCATTTACATAACCAAGAAGAGGACTTAGTTTACAATAAATTCTTACCTCATTCATCCTTCCATACTTCATACGCGCTCTTATTTATCTATTTTACTATTTTACTATTTACTTTCTATTTCTACCTTTATCTTTAGCATTGTCGCTTTCCGATTATGACATATTTATCACCTTACACCTAACTAAGTCAGTCTTATATTATCTTACTATGTTTTTGTACTACTTATTCTATTTTCTATAACCTATGCCCTATACTTAATTTTTAATATAATTCAATAAATCGATTTATGTGAAGAGAAAGTTTATTCAGGAAACAATTGAAACATTATTGCTAGTTAAATAAACAATTATATGCTACTTAAATTAAGAAAGGTACACTGTATACAATATTGAAAAGAGATACACTGTATACAATAGATTTACAACACAATTTACTGAAATTAATTAGTAGAAAGGTACAGCAGATATAAAATACACTGATAACTTAAACTATTCGCTAATAGCGTATTTTCGCAACAGTTTCAAATGGAGATCGATCAACTGGGAGTGTAATCAGACCTTCTAACCCTCCCTCTTCTGTCCGCTATCAATCTTGAATAATAGGTAGAAACGGGGCAAATCGAAAATTTCTTGGCAATGCTCGAGGTTGCCAAAGTTTGCTGATAAGGACGTCAATTAAGGCAGCGCCAAGCTCTAATCGTCGATTTACCAAAAGTTTCCAGCTGTAATTTCTGCGCCATCGCCGGCAAGCGAAATTGTAACCCACTTCTCGAAAGGATTTAACCGATCAAATCGATACGTCAAGTCGATTTTTCGAAACTTTCTCTAAATATTTTAATTGTCATTGTTCCTATACATTTGATGGATTATAATTTATGTTTTAGATAACACGAAGAAATAATCAAATAATGAGTCAAGTTATAGAAATAAAAGTTGTACGGTTAATATTAGGTGTAAAAAAAAGAATCAAAATAAGAGAAGATTACGAAATTAAAATAAATGAAAAGAAGAGAAAGAAGAATGTAACAATGAAATGTAAAGCCAAGGGAAGATCAGTGTATATTTGCAAAAACTGAAGCGCAAGAAAAAAGGTATCCTAGGCGAGAGGAAACGAGTTCAAAATTAGTTCTCTTCGTCAACGGGGCAAGGCCAAACAAATATGAAGAATCCTAGTCAGAGGAAAAGGAAAAAGGGAGGAAGAGAAGAAGACAAATAAAGCGGTCGCGGGAATAAACGAGCGAGAAAAGAAGTCGATCCGCGCCAGGAATTGGAATGATCGAGCTGTTGGACTTGCCATGGCAACTGCGGACAACAAGCTGTCAGATGATGGGCAAAGTTTTGATCAATAATACCGACAGTGACTGGTTGCCTGCCGGCAGTTCTCGAGTTCGATATACGGAGTCGCGCAAACAGTGATTTTGACTCCAAACAGTCCAAACAACAGCACGTGGCTGCCGAGTTGTAGTAAGGACAGAGGGTGGCGAAAGGATTAAGAGAGGGTGGTTCCGACACGGAGCGGCGAGCGACGTGTACCAGGCTGAGTCACGGAGGATGGATTTGAGCGATGCGATTTTCGATCGAGAGATGCTAATTCTCGTCCCTGAATTACAAACTCGAGACTCGAGCCGCCAGTCGGCTTAGGACTTAGGAGTGGCACTGACTATACTGATTGCGATGTCGACGTTTCAATATGACTATTTCTTGAAAGAGTCTGACCTATTAAATTCGTACGAATATTTTACTATGCTTGAAATGAAAAAAGAAGTAGCGCATTGAAACAAAGATTAACGTTTGTTATATAAATAAAAGAATTTTTATTTCTATCGAAAAAAAAATTACAGAAAAGACTCCTGGACATTTTTAAGCAAAAAATATTATTTAATAATTGTAACAACTGAAAATACCCCCTACATTAGAAAGAATAATATTAAAAATGATAATAAATAGTTTTTAGCGCTGTTTTCTTAAAATAATTAAAAAACAACGATTTGAAAATATGTTAGAAAAAGTTACAGAAAAAAAGATCTTTCTGTTTCAATTGGCGAAATGGCAAGAAGGTAATTAGATCAATTCTTCGAATAGTTTCTCTATTTTCTATTTTTATTTCAATATCATGCGAAAATATATAAGAAAGTAATTATTCGAAAGAACAAATGTTACATGATCAACACAGAGAGAGAACTTCTCTTTTCTTTTTAAAAAAGAATCATCTTCTCTCTTTCTAAATTAAAAAAATTTTTAAATCATTTACGCCTTTTTAAATAATAGATTGACTTCAATACTAATAATGAGAAATTCTGCTAGAAAATTAATTTAAATTTATAATAAATATAATAAAAAATTTTACTTCTTCGCACGATAGCTGTCTCTTCAAAATGAGTAATTTCCGTACCAAAAACAAAACGAAAATATTTCAGACGTACAAATTGAGGAAATATCACGTATATATAATATCGCGATGTTACGTCACCGTGGCCTCGAGGGCAACGTATACGAAGTGAGCGAGGAGTTCGACTACCCTGGTAGCGCTGACAGTGATCGTAATAACGGAGGTTAATGGTACCAGTACAACTATAGTGCACGTGTGTTGGCTTCTGTTCAAGGAACACGAAGGGAAGGAAAGAGAAAGCGAGAAAGAAAGAGTCAATACACTTGTAGTCGATAAGCGTGTTGGTAAACCGGGCTTGGACTTGGTACACACCGAAGTTTGGTGGAGGGCAATGGATGAGGGTAGTCAGTCAGTCGGCGCCCGGTCGTGGCGTCGACAACATACTTCGGTGGAATCTTTGCTCGAGAATTGAAAAAACTTAAATATTATATTCATAAAAAAGATCCTTTCCCTTAACTCGACCTGTGCTATCATCAAGAGGTTGCTGCCTCGTCAATGAACGAATGAATAAATAAGCTCTACCAGAGGAGTTCTGGAAATCGTCGAGAAGACGCATCGACAATGCAAGGACAATTACCCGGGGATGTCTAGCGGTAGAAAAGCGACGCGACCCGTCAGGCAGCTGTCGTTACAGCAGCCCGTACCGCGTCGACAGCACATCAGACGACAGAGATCGGCGGAGGACGATTGCAGCAAGTCTTTACAGATCTATGCAAATCCGATTGCGCGTGGAAGATTAGGGGCGAATGCGACGGAGAAGCCCAAGGTGCGGCAGTTGAGAAAACTTGCTTCTTAATCGCTGTTTCTTTTATCATTGTCTTTTTTTCACACATATAGAGCTTGTATTTTTATTCAACAATCGAGGACTCGGTTTTACGTTATGTCGTATTGATTTTTAATGTCTCTCTCAGTGCATAATCTTAATAAATACACAGAAAGAACGGTTTTGCTAAAGTATCTAAAAATTTAACTAGATACAGATCTGAATATAATTTTATTGGCTCTTCAAATTAATTATCTAGGCTAGAGGACATTTAACCATAATAATGCTGAAAAGTTTTGACGTTCTAACAACCAATTTATAAGTGTCTTATATAATTATTTTGATGAGTCAACAAAATTATTTTTAATAAAAAAATACAAAATTATATAAATCTAGCTAAATTTTTAGATGCTTCAGCAAAACCATTCTTTTCGTATTTTATATTGTATATAATCATGTTATATCGTACAATTGACAGGTGCGAGTTGCTTGGGGCGATGATCGTCATGGCTGCGACAATCTGGCCGAGGTGGAAGTGGTGGCTCGACAGATCCCGAGTCGATCTAGACCGACCACAGGTCGATCTGGAAGGACTTATGCCACTACGGAGAAGGCGTCGATCCTTTATTCACGGCAAGAACTTGCCGAGAGGCTGCGACTCGCGTGGAAACACCGAGAGCAGAACAAAGCAAACATTGACATTTTCCTGGCACATGGCATGGCAGTGGAGGAACGCTGCGATTCCCAACTATCAATGTCCATTCCGTCAACCCCTCTTTCCAGGAAACCTAACACTATTCAGGATGAAGGAAAGAGTCAGCAGAATCTAATAGCGCCAAGCAACTTGAGAGATCAAGAGAAGGAAACGCATGAAGATCATGATAAAGGAGATGAAAGATTATGCGAGACGAAGCTGGAATCTGCATTTCGATTGATTGAGAATAATTTGTTGACGAAAGGAGATGAGAAAACAGCGGAAACCATGGAAAAGGAAGGAAGGGATAACGAGGTATACATTTATGCATTAAATTTAAATAAATATTTATTTGAAAAATAGCTGAATATTTATTTAAAATGTGGAAATATATATATTTATTTGGTACAAAAACCATTTATTTAACATTCATTTTTTTATTAAAAAAATTTATTTATTTTAAATAAATGTTAGGCCAGTACCTATTAAAAAATATTATTAAAATTTAGTAAATTCTTTCTCAAAGATAAATAATTTTTTTATGTAGGCGAATAATTTTTTTTTATATTGATGAATAATTATACATGAATAATTATACTGTTTAAAATGACATTTTTCAATGTCATTGGCTGCATTCAATAGAAAAAGTAGTTTTGCAACTTTTGGAAAATTCTTTAATATGATTGATCTTGTTCTTAGTTCCTTACAAGATCTAAAAGTATAAATCAGCCGTACAAAGAACCTCACAATAGTTGCAAAGCTGTTTTTTCTGCTGAACGCAGCCATAATCTGTCATAAAAAAAATAATTGGACGGATTATTTTTTTAGAAGCCGGATTTGCTTGATAATGTGGACATCGAAGAGGAGAAGAAAAAGAAGACACGTATAAATATTGACTGCACGAATCTTCATCTTCCGACGACCGATCAATCGCAGCCATCGTCCACTTTCTCATTATTAAAAATGGAAAATGCGGATCCGGCAAAGACCAACGCCGATTTCTCGTTGGCGAAGCAGAAACGCGCAAGTTTTCACAGCGGTACCAATCGCGCCTTTCTCGTGCCGATGGTGGAGAAGTCTCCGAAAGGGTTGGAAGCGAAGAGTAAGCTCGCACCGACAAAATCGATCGAGATCAGATGCGCTTCGGCTGATAAAACCACGATGAGATCGCCGATCGACAAGAATGTCATTCTCACGAGAAGCTCGTCCACGGCGAGCCTGGAAAAAGCAAAAAGGACGAATTCCGCACCGCCACAAAGGCGAAATCTCGCATCCGCGACGCGTGTGCAGGTGAACATCGTGATCGACGCTCCAAGTCTTGCCGATGAAGCGACAGATAAGTCGATCGTTTGTGAAAAAATGCAGGATGGAAAAGACGCCGTGGAAAAATACGAGGACTGTGCGATGAAGGTAAGTGATTTCCCGAGATTCTAAGAATCTCGTGTGAATCCCCGAATCTCTCAGATTCCAGAAAGCAGTATCAGATTCGCACACTTCGCGCGTCGTAAATCAAAGATCTCTCGATAATAAAATAATTAAGTATAAATAGTCAATATAAAAATTTCAAAAATCCAATCGGATAAGAACAAAGATAGGGATCAGTATGAACTATTCCTTAGATATCGCGAGGGGAGCGATCGATAAGATCGGCGCCTTTGAAGAGACGATCGAGAAGCGCGAAAAGGCGTTTTCTTGCCTCATCGGGCCCGGGCAAGGACGAGGATCGCGGTGGACGAGGAAAGGCTTTCATGGATCCCAAAACGAGCGACGTGATTACGATGGTGTCGCTGGTTAGTTCGGCTGACAGTGACAGCGACGTGGAGAATTCGCCGGGCGATGATAAGCTTATCAATGAATTGCGCAGCAAACTACCCACCACGCCTATTATCAAGACATCCATCAATCCCAACCCCGTGACAACGAGGAAGCCTATCAAGTCAGGTAAAATGTTTCTATTTTATTTTTATATAAATAAAAATATTTTATATATTTTTATTATTAATTAAATTAATTTTTTATTAACTTATTATTAATTAATTAATATTAATATTTTATATATTGTATAAAAATTATACAAGTTCCATAAAAAATTATTCACAGGTTTAAGATTTTCATTAACATTGAATTATTAATATTCTTATAGAGATATTAGTATAAAAAATTATTAAATTACTTGTCAATTTGATATGTGATATTACTACTATGGTTCTATTTATAATTGTTTCAAGACTAAAAAAAATTTCGGCTGTATATAAATTCACGTAGAAATATTTAAGTTATACTAACAAGAGAAGTTTCACAATTGTCCGGAACCGATTTGATTCTCCATGAAGTATGTTGTTAAAAGAAAATCTAAGAGAGAGAGACACGTATTTTTTTATACGTGCGCTAATTCATATTTAAGGGGTGAAACACCTCTTTGAAAAAAAACGGTATTTTTATTTCGAGCCGAATACCGTCGGAAGTATAAAAGATGGAAAAAAATTTTTTAAACAAAAGTTGTACTGTTTCAAGAGTACTTCAATGTTGTGAAGAAAAAAAATTTTTTTTAAATACGTGTCTCTTAGATTTTCGTGTTTAACAACATACTTCATGGAGAATCAAATCGGTTCCGGGGAAGTTGTGAAACTTCTCTTATAAGATCTGCTTCAACCGAAAAATAGGATTTCTCTTATTTAATTAGACTCATTTTCATCGATCTATTTCAAATTGAAATTATTCAGTAAGTAAATATAATAATAAACCTTAAATGCTATTCTTAGAAATATTTTCTTCTATATACCGTTGTTAATCGCAGATAAAATAATTTTTTTTATACTTGTCGCGTAAGTTAGTATTTATCTAGCCGCGATCGCGCGGCTAGATAACGTCCGATAACGTATAGGCGTGCGGTAACGAGTGAGGCGAAGAGGCGTAGAACTATAATTGAACTGACTAATTAAGAGAGACACGAGACACGCAAACCGCACATAGCCGGAATAATTCTGGTCGGTCTATACAACACTTACATTAACTTTGCAATCAGCAAAATTCTTAATTTTATGATTATTAAAATCGCTTAATTCTTTATTAGTTTGCTTTACTTTACATAAATATTTTTTTATTGTAATTTCTACTATTATTTAGGAAATTAATTAAATATTTCAAAAACACCGCAACACTTATTATTGCACAACAAAAAAGAAGAGAAAAGAAAATACATTATAAAAATGAGTTTTATAACTTGCGTATTATATCAAAAACTAAAATAACACAAAAATATATATAATACGTATTATTCTTCACATACATATATTAAATTTGTAATTTTTTAAATTAATTTTATTAAAAATAAAATAGATATGAGAAAAACTATGTTCTACACTTTTTATTTATCTTTATATATAAACCAGATTATCGATTGTACTAATAATGGACCACCCAGTACGGGTCGTGCAATTTATGCAATGCATCGCGAAGACATCATGATTGATCGTGTTGGATTAATAGGCCTGCCGGGTACGATCAAATTTAGGCTTTTTACAAATATCGTATAAATCGAGTCCTATGTACCGAGTAACCCGGTTCCATCATTGTCCAAAGATTGAGCAAAATAATATCCATCATCAATTTACTTTCATGATAGATCGAATGACATCCACACTGAGAAAAAAATGCTGTTGATTCAATTAAAATCTATATTACGGGCTGTCACTAGCATAAGTGATTAATTTATGTATATTTTTATTGACACAAAGACATAAATTATTATTTCAATAATTAAGGTCTTTATGTCAATAAAAATATATATGAATTAATTATGTTATTATAAAAATATATATGTAATTACTATGTTAGTGACAACCCGTAATATAGATTTTAATTGAATCAACAGCATTTTTTTCTCAGTGCATATATTAAACATTCTTTCCCATTCCAGCTTTTCGCCCTAAAAAATTTGATAAGATTATTCGCTAAAAATTTCAATTCGTAAAACGATAGACTAAATCGCTAGATAGTTTCCTTTCAGAGAGACTCGTTCGATGAGGAACCGACGAAGGAGGAGAAGCGAATCAGTAACGTTCAACTTCCCCGTTTTGGACTCGCCGTTAACATCACTCACGGAAACAACAGTGAGGACGTGGAGGAACAAGACAGCAGGACTGTCATCGATAGTGTCATCGCGATACCGACGCTGGTCATCGAACCTGTGCTAATTCAGAAGAAGATAGTACCGGAGGCACCGTTGACTGATCGCGAGAAGAGATGCCTGGCAGTGCCGATCGGCGATCTGCACGACAAGAAACGGAAACTGCTGCGAACACGCAGCACACCTAGTCGCCCGATGTGAGTGAGATCTTCTTATGCCTTATGTTATACAATGGAGCCATAAAAAATTAATCTTACGGCTTAATGGGCTTTCTACAATAAGTCATTATTCTAAGCTTTAAGTTTTAAGCTATAAGAAATTGACCAATCGTAATCGATTATTCTGCTCACATTTGACTGTGATTGGTTAATTTCTTATGATTTAAGACTTAAAACTTAGGTATCACGATGTAATAAATATATAACATAGCATTACGACCCACATTAGCATTGCCGGCGTTTCGAATTTTAAAATCACGATATATTTCGCTATTCTAGTCCGTCAATCATTACTTAACTTAAGGTTCGGATAACAAAGATTTTATTATTTTAGGAATTATCCCCCTTAGGAATGAGAGTATTATGTAAAATTACAGAAATAATGAAAGTTCGTGAAAGGATAGCAAAAGCAAACAGCCGTGCAAAGAAATTGCTAAATAAAACCCGTCGATTTGCAGTAATCGAGCTATCTTCTTATCTTAATCTATATAGCTTAATCTATATAAGCGTAGGGGGAGAGAGGAAGGATAAAAAGTTCGATTGGCCTGCGATTTATGATATTGACGTCAAAAAAATAAAGTGGGGCGATGTTAAAGGAAGGAAAAGAGAGGAGGAGAAGGAGGTAGAGAAGGAGGAAGGAGTTGGTTGGTAACGGGCTGGTACGACCGTGAATGTTCGCATCCCGCGGATCATGGTACGTCCTTCGATTGATACCTTCGCCAAACTTCGATCATCATATTCGATGTCATCCGTGATGCGTGTATTGCTCGCTCACAGTTTAGAGAAAATGCTCAGAAACTGAGCACTTATTCCTTAATTATCCCTCAAATATTAAATATAATATACTTAAATAATATACAAATACTTGTAAAATGTTATATAATTTAGTTTTGCACCCTAAATGTTTGAAACAGCCGGATCAAAAAATTATAATTCCATTAGAAAAGATTTTATTTTACTGTTTACCTGTTTGTTACATTTTATGCTAACTTTTCAATGTGGATTAACTTTATAGTACCTATCTGCAGTAACAATAAAAAATCATCTTAAAAAACAATATATTTAATAGTTGTTCATAAATTGTATATCCGACAATATTATATTTGGTAATGGCCCAGGTTGCGGACTAAGTACTGTAAACGTTTGCCTGTCGACATCCACATTAATCACACAGACGAATCCGACTGTGTTAGTTTAACGTTATCTTCGGGAGAATCGACGAACGAAACGGACAGCAAATGATGCAGCAAATTGGGCGTAACGACCACCAGTTTCGTCAAGTTGTTCTTCGGCTTTGTGTTCGATAACATGCAAGATGCTGATAGCCTAGACGCTCCGATTTTGTACAATTTTACTTCGTTCCACTTCACCTCGAAACTATGTAGATCCAACGGTGTCCAAAAATCATAAAAATATTCTCTAATACTTTGATCTCTTGCTTTAGTTCTCTGTATGTGGCTTCTCTGGTTAATTCCTTTCCTTTTCAGCAGGAAGACTATTTTCACAAAGTTCGGCATATCTTTCACTAATTTGTTATAGAGGCTCTCTTGATCCAGTACAGGAATCACATCCACCTCGAATACCTGTGCGGCGTACATAAATAACTTGTAATCTTTTCCAACCCAAGTATTTATAACGACTTCCGACGCCTTGGCCTTCTTATTATCTTGTAATCTATCCGAGTAGACCTCTGCTAAACGCGTTATAAGTGAAATGTACAGTGCTATATCATTCTGTGGCTTTTTATATCCAAAATGAAAGACCAGTGGATCCTGCTGGTTGAAACCTTCCATTACGTGGTCGTTCTACCAACAAAGCACCTATAGGAATCGCTATATGTTCCTGCGAACGTTCTCAGAACGTTGAGACAATCTCAGGATGTTTTTCAGAATGTTCCTTAGACATCTGTGCTATATGACAAATATACTAATTTACTTCAATTAATATCTCGACATCTCAGTGGAAGACACAAGTGAAAGATACATTCAATCCAAATTGAATGCGCATCGATTACAGTAGTTAGGTACATGACCAAGTGACTGAGTCCACGAGTTAATTCTATAAAAATAACTGATTCATACGGCACTCAACAAATAAAAAGTAAATATTATAAAATTCAATTTTATATCATATATATAAAATTTAATTCATGTAAACTTACCAATAATAGTTTAGAGATCCACACATAATACAATAGATTAGATATGTATAGATAAAATTATATTTTTATCACTTAAAACTATTGATTCAATATTACAATATTAGGGCTATTCGAGACGCGCTAAATATGCAAACTTTATGTACAAAACAGTAAATAAGTCAACGATTACAATTCAAACGGTTCGATCTTTAATGTGGTCATCTTCAATGATACCTGTTAACAAAGAAATTAAAACTTAAGCTGATTAAATTGAACATTACACATTAAAAATAACTGAATGCACACAGTAATTCCTCTTTGTACGTAAACTCTAGCGCGGCTTGAATAGTCCTAATATTGTAATATTGTAATATTAGTATTATAATATGGTAATATTATAATATTATAATTGTAATATTGAATCTAAATTCTTTAGAGTCTTACATCTAGTTACGTACTTTAATTATAAAACTAATTATACAAAAATTTTTAAACGATGTAGCACTTGTATAAATTTGTTACTTTAAGATTGAATATACAAAAATTAAAACAATATAGTAATGTGTTGTTGTCGCTTCGATGTTCTGAGTTACTATGGTAAAATTTATTATCGATCCGGTTCTTCGCGTAAAAGACAGTCAAGGCATTATTTATAATTTATTAAATATAGATAAATATATATGCGTGGTGTAAACTCTGCAATTTATAAAATAGATATGCACTCTCTCACAATTTTTATATCTTATGAATCCCTCTCCCCCCTCTCGCTCATTCTGTTTCTTCGTTTCTTGTTTTGCGTTATCAATATATTTCCGTAATTCTTAAATGTATAATGTAAATAAATTATTCATTGATAAATACTACTTTTTTATATGTAATTTCTTACAAGACACTATTTTATATTATATATAATATCTTATTTTTTAATTATCATTAGATACGGATGGTCCAAAGAAGTATCTTTTGGAAAGTCAAAGATTTGCAGAGACGTGTGTGTGAAATTTTCATTAAAAAATTTTTAATGTTATATGTATTTTTAATATTATATAAATGCATATAATTAACAATCGACACGTTAAAATCTGTCAAAAATATGCTCGATTAAAAATGTATTCAAGATGTATAGGCTTGTTAATTTAATGACCTTACGATTTTGTAATCCTACTATGTGGTTATACCAAAAAAGGGGAAAATAAAAGAAAGAAAATATGTTTCTGATATTCGCAGAGTAGCAGAGCGGACGATTAATGTGCCGATGGAGACAAAAGAGCAGAGGATATCTCTCGCGATACCGCGAGTCGATCTCGTCGCGATTCCAGCTCCATCGATTGACACATCGCTTTTAAAAGTAAAAAAAAATTACGCCAAATAAAATTAAAGCAATTTCACAAGCTATAACCACAGACTTCTATAAGTAGACTGCCGATTTCGCCTCCATGTTCACTCACTCTCACATGTATAAATTACACATTATACGGATAATAACGTAGTGTTTTCACATAAATTCACGCGATACTCATAGACAGGACGCATACATACGCGATATATGAACTGAAACAAGGACAACTTGAAATCAGCTTCATCTCTTTCTATTATATTGAGTCAGCAGTCTAATTATAGAAGTCTGTGGATATAACATATCGTAGTAGAATTATTTTATGTCATATTTTTCAATAATATTATTACTATTACTACTATTACTATTATTATTATTATTATTATAATGCTGCGTGCTTTTGTTTTTAATGTGATATATTTTCGGCGTAAATACAGGTCGAGCAATTTCCTAAAGAGACGATACCGGCAAAAGAGACGCCACCAGAGGTGATACTGCCGTCGGAGCCACATTTTCAAACGACCAAGGAAAAGGAATGCTGGCATCTCTACAGGCGGATGTGTGATAAGGGTGTGTGCGTATCTTTCGACACAGTTCTAAGGTAACGGATAATTATTGTTCAAATTGAGAAAAATCCAATTAATAAAAAAATCTAATCAATATATAAATCTAATTTAATATCTAAGGTTTAAAAAAAAACATTAGAATAATTAGCAAGAGTATAATATATTCTCTCTAAAACTTTTAGAGTGAATTTTACTCTGAAGAGTGAAATATCACTCTTAAAGATTGAAAATTAAGCCAATCTTTTTCAAGATTGGCTCAATTTGCATTCTTTAGAGTGAGAGTCCACTCTCTCCAAAGAACTTAGAAAATATGTGACATTGATCATGAAACAATTTATCTCAAGGTATATTTAAAAACTTTAAAAGAATAAAATTCTTCATAAAATAGAACGACTCGATTTTTAGGTCGATACACAATAAAGTCGTAAACCGTAAGAAATTGACCAATCATAGTCGATTATTTTCCTCACATTCGACTGTAATCAATTTCTCACGGCTTACTTACGGTTTACGGCCTTATTATACAGAGTCAGCCTTAGAGGGAAAGAATTCATTTATATTTAATGCTCGCAATTTGTACGTATGCGTGACTAGAAAAATGTATTTCAGAGGCATGCTAACACCGACGGAGTATCGACTACGACAGAAGGAATGTTCACAGGATTTGCAATGAGATGTTGAATTGTTTTCTTATTGACGTTTGTAGATAATTTTTTAATGAACCGATCATCGTTATTTTTTTGGAATCGAATTGATGGTTCGGAAACGAATGTGACGAAACATACTATTATGTATATGTGATTTATATATGCAATTTATTACAATTAATAAATTGTATATATCTAACATATATATTATATAATTCGCATATATGATTTATTACTTTTTAATTGTTAACATTTTATTTGTTTATGTAATTTATATACATAGAATAAGGTACGAAAGATTACGAGATAGACGTAAATTATTAAATATTATCATCAAGACCGAATAAATAACGCGTTGATAATAATAATTAATAATAACAATAAATTAGGCACACACGGTAAAGTCATAGGCACAAAACCGAATTACCTGATATTAGAATGGTTCCTATTAAGCCTTAAATAAAATCCTACTGCCTTTTTCTCGATCCTTTTATATTCCCGAATTATTTTTGAATTATTTTATAAATCATTTCCGATAATATCCGATTCGATATCGGAACATTTTAACGCATTTTCAAGTACAGTAATATTTTATAGTATAGAGCCACAAAATCTGTTCTTTTAATTGTACTGCGTCACACTTTTCGCACCAAGAATAATATAGATATGCAGTATAGCTATTAAAGAGAGAAGAAAAAAAAGAGATAAAAAGTGCAATTAAAGAGAACAGATCCTTTTTTAATTCTTTTCTACAGAGTTGCGAATATTTTTCTTCGTATGTGTAAATGCGTATGTATATTCATGTATCCATACATTCAAAAAATATATACTATATACGTCTGTATATTCAAACGTAAGTCATTAAGTTAAATCATTGAACCTATCGACATTGAGAGCAATGAAAAATTGTAATTTTGAATACCGGCTCGACCGTAGCTAAAGTTAGATATATTTCAATAAATCAAAATATCTAAATAAGTTAGTATAATAAGTCTAAAGAGTAATTAAATCGGATTCTCAATTTTTAAAATAAAAAAAACAGTAAAATTGAGGCTAATGAGAGTCAGCGGGGAAATGGATGCGCACAAATATTAATTCATATACAGTAGTTCATAATAATAAGTGAGTATGTGTTAGTATAATAAGTTGGATATTTAAATAAAGCCGGCGGCACACGATGCTTGTTTTCCTGCTGGATTGCTAGCTGGATTAGAATCTTGCCACCGTATTGGCTACGATGCTGACAATACCAGCATCGCTAATACGGTGGCAAGAATCTAATTCAGCTAACAATCCAGCAGGAAAACAAGCATCGTGCGTCGCCGGCTTAAGTTAGTATAGTCGCTTATGCAACACTGACGTTATCAAAATAACCGATGCTTACCAGCCAAAGCGAATTTAAGTTTCCTACTACTTCCGTTTCTCTTCCTTCGCCTCCCCACGTGTCTTTTCGTTCTCTTCTAAGACACAAAGACAATTGCGAAGTCTGTCCGTAGAATTGCTGTCCTTCGAATCGTGACACGTTATTGCGAATTTAAAAACTAAATAGCAGCGGAAGGGAAGCGCGAATCATCAAAATCCGTGAAATCAAAGTCGTGAAGTTAGTGCGAAAATTGGGATGAGATCGATAGGCAATTAATCGAGGAGCAAGAAAAAGAAAGGGTTGACCTAAAATCTCGTGAAAATAATCTTTTTTTTTTCGGAAATAAACCCTATAAATGAGGCAACCTTAAGATCATTCACGAATGAACAACGTCTGGAGATAAAAATAATCTTAAGATGAAAATAATCTTGGTGGAATAAGCGATCTTCATTAAAACTATCTTAAGCGTCGCCTTGGATTATGAATACCGTCTTTTGTATTCGAACTCTTTTGTGTTCTTCCTTTTCTCTCTTTAAAATCTAATTATATATCCATTTTATCTCAAGTGAAAAAAATATAACATCTTCTATGTGTTATATACTACATGTATTTATAACAAACTATTCTAATTAATTATTAAAACAAAATAGTATGATTAATTATTATTCGTTTACATTAAAACATACAAGTAGATTGGAGAGAGAAAGAAGAAAGATGAAAGTAAGAAATTTAATTGTAACCCAGTATAAAACGAGAATGGATTAAAATGGATTGAAATTTTTTTCTATCCGAATGCATATTTTAAATAGCGAATACTATTTTTTGGATTTAATTGGATTCAATTAGATTCAATTGGATGCAATTGGATTGAAAAACTGTATTTCCTACTCAAAATTTTGAATTGAACAGTATTCACAATGCACAGAAAAAGCTGATATTATTTTTAGATTGAAAGGCATAAAGATATGCTCCAAGTAATTCCTATAAATGAATAGAAATGCATTCAGGATTGAAAAGCATTCATTTTAACAATAATAAGATTGAAAGACCGCTAATGTTAAACATAATAATTTTAAATTAAGAAGCGCCATAACGGTCAGAACGTTAAGATGTTGAACTATTGTAAATTCATTTAAATGAATTAATTTCAGAAATGATAATTGCGTGCCGATATGGTTGTCGAACTTTCAACGCAATCAAATCTGAAAATATTAATAATCCCCCCAAATTCCCCAACTTAAAAACTGTAATAAAACTTATTGCGAAAAATAATGCCTCGGCCGGGAGTCGAACCCGGATCTCTTGCATTCCGTGCGAGCGTCCTAAGCCTTTAGACTACGGAGACATTCATTTTAACGTTCGTGAATCCATATTTCTGAAAATCTGAATCCGTTTCAATCCATTCTCGTTTGCTGAGAAGGAACAAATTTATAATTTTCACACGTGACCCATTCTGAATGACGTAATACTTCGGAAAAAGTACATTTAATTTATAAAATAACATTTTTCAGATACTTTCAAAACAATCAGTATAACATACCAAGTATTCCCGCTGAAGTTCGCTTACTTTAGGAATACCCTATGGCTTCAGGTACCCAGATGAAGAGGGAAAAGGGGAGAGAACAATGATAACAGGTGCAAAAGGTGCACTTTAAAAGAACGGACAGCTGATTCTAACTGATGATTGTCAGCTCGAACCTCATCGAGGAAGGTTCTCGGCGCTATCGCTGTTTATCACATGGCTGTGGGAGATGAGATCCTTGTTCATTTCCTTGTCATGACAACGGATGTCGAACAAGGATGTCGAGAAAACACGGGAGCACGACTAAAGTCGATTATAAGGCGCGGCTCGAGTACAAACTGTATCTGGTATGTATTCCACGAATTAAGGTTATGATTCGTGGCTCAAGTTAAATCATAATAATTAATTAATTAGTTAGTGTCAGTACTACATCTGGATCCGTATCTTTTTCAATAAATAAATTATGTATATACAGATGATAAAATAAAATAGACAAATCTATAAATTATAGGTTTATGTAGATTGAGGTTAGAATGACGAAAAGATTTCGAACTGTTGATTATAATTAATAACTAATCACTAATTATATATAATTACTTATAATTAATTAAAATTATTTAAATTAATTATTCCTAATATATTATTAATTACATCAAATAATGCCAGTTACTTTATAGTTGCCTTTGTATAAGTTAATAATATTAAATATGTAATTAAATACAATAGATAATAAATTGGCAATTTAATATATTCTGTGCGTTTGCAATTATTGTTTATTACGACAGGCCAGGGAAAATCCGGAGCCAGTGTTCGATGTATCGGAATGTGCCTTGAAGAACGTGCCATCGGGCATCTATTCACTTTGCAAAGTGTTCCGAAAAAAGATCTTGCTAATGTATGATAATAAACTGAGCTCACTCTCGGGTGGAGGTGCCTTATGTGACTTGTCGTTGTTGACTGTCTTAGACATTCATGGAAACGAGTTTACCACATTACCTTCTGATATTAAGCATCTCTCATCCCTTAAGGTTGGTTTATCCAATTGATCAGAAAATGATTTATTTATTTTCCCTATGATTATTATAGAAGATAAAATATATAAAGATGCAGATAGAAAACTATAGAATTTTTCTAGCAGTATGAAATGTATTATTAGACACAAGAAATAAAATATGAAGTTTTTTTAAGGAAGAAAAGCTAATTATGAATCAATTATTTAAACACTGAAATAATATTAGCTATTAAAAGACTATCATTTCTTTATAGTTCTTTTTAAAATAATATTCCACACTCTTCTCTCTCTCTTTCTCTCCCTCCCTCTCTCTCTTTCTCTGTTTCTTCCTTTAGCGTATAAATAATTTTTGTTAAAGTCATATGTATATTACAACTTTTACCAGATATAGTATCGACAATATTAAAATATTATGGTTTCTGTTTTCTTCAGGAGCTTCATTTGCAAGACAACAACATTCGCAAACTGCCCAACGAAATAGTGTACTTGAATAAGTTAACAATTTTGAATCTCTCGAGGAATAACCTGAAGCAGCTGCCTGATGGCATCGGACAGCTGCAGCAGTTGAACATTCTCAATATTAGCCACAACAAATTGTTGTATAACCTGCCCAAATCTCTAGGCTATGCTCAACAACTGACGAGCCTAAATATTGATGGATTAAATCTGTCGTACCCACCTCAGGATATTTTAGATGGTGGCACGATAGTGATCATCGCATTTTTGGCAAATGAGAGCGGCGTCGATTACTCGCCAGAGAATTCGGTATCAGAGATTGACATTTCAAGAGATATGAACTTGGACGACATGCAGACGGTATACCATAATAAGAGTAACGACGTGCAGGTATTATAATGTAGTGTATGAACATAATACTCATGAATTTTTGTTATATATAAAATTTTTTTAGCTACATTATATCGTTAAATATATGTTGTCAAGTTGATAAAAAATCACGAAAGATTATTTAAATATCTATTATATAAAAAATATGTGTTCCAAATTTAAATTCAAAACTTCAGGAGCGTGTAGAGAATCGAGATAAACTAAGAAAAAAGTCCTTTTAGAGATATGTTTCGTTTTGGAGAAAATCGCAAAAAAAAGGACAAAACGTAATTTTCATTTTTGTACTTATTTATTACTTATGCATTCACATTATTTATTTATTCACATTGCCATTTGCTTAATGTAGATACAGATAGAACAGGAGTAATTCCCTCGATAATTTCTGATGAGTAAATGATGAATTGATAGGAAAAAAACAGAAATAAATAATGTGAACAAAATTTTCACCAGAAAACGGAATATCATTGTTGTCGTGTACGATTTCAGTGACGATAATACTTAAGAGTGCGAGAAGCAACTATATATATATCTTTTTTTGTGATTTTCTCCAAAACGAAGCAAAAACGAGCATAACTCTAAAGGACTTTTTCCCAGTTATATGGGATGGAGTAGTAACTTTGTCCACCTACAATATTTCCACTATTTTTAAAGATATGAAATAATTTATTTATTGAAGTTTCATAACATCAAGAGAAGTACAATATGCTACTAATAATTTTTCTATGTAGAGGCGCTTCGGAGATTTCAAGGTCACCTCTATTTTTTTTAAATGGAATTATATGATTTTTTTACGTAATATAATTCCTCTAGTTATTCTGTATATCTTATATAAGCGTTTTCCTTTGGCTGCACTAGTGCAACACTCAGACAGTGTAGCGTGCGTGTTTCTATGGCTGGTGATAGGCAAACATTCGGTGTATCATGTTTCTATGGCTACGGTGTAGTGCAAGTTTTATGCACGAAGTGGGATTTTCCTATACCGTCCCAAAGGGACGATGCATGGCTATATCCAGTGCATCCCAAGGGAATACGCTATAAAAGTATCAACAAATCAATAGTTTACGAGATCTTTTATCCTGGTGGCACGTGTTGGCATAGTGTTAAATATTTCGTAAAATATTAATTTTTTTATAATCGTACCTTAATATTTTAGGAACAAAATAATGATCAATTGATAAAAAAAACATGGTTACTTATTTATAAAAATATCTATTTTGTTTACATATTTTTTTGAAACAACTATGTGCTTTCTTTACACCAATTCATTTCATTATTCTGTTTATAAAAGTTTATTAAAGTACGATTATAAAAAAATTGATAGTTTACAAAATATTTAACATTTTACGTTAAGAATAAAGTATAAAATATCTCGTAAACTATTGGTTTTTTTTATGTCTCTACCTTATGACTTTATATGCAGAATAATTAGAAGTATCATACTACGTAAAAAAAATAATAAAATTTCATTTAAAAAAATGAAGGTAATCTCGAAATTTCCAAAGCGTCATCTATAGAAAAATTATTAGTAGCATATTTTATCTCTCTTGATGCTATGCAACTTCAGTAAATAAATTATTCCATATCTCTAAAAATAGCAAAGATATTCTACGGTAGATGGACGGAGTTACTGCTCCGATCTGTACATACGCGCGCGCGCGTGCGCATACACATATGTATGTGTATGTACATCCCTTTCCGACAATATATGAGCTATAAAAATTTTTATATGCTTACATATATTCTCTTTTTAGTATATTTTTACATTGAAAAATTTTACAGAACAGAAACTGATCAATTTTTGCAAGTATCTACGATTCAAGCACAGTGTTCACGCATATTCATAGTTTTTTTTTTCTCTTTTAGGCAGCATTACAGAAGCTAAACAAAATGAAGGCATGTTGGACGCTTCTTTGAGTTTCGTATGCTTCCCACTTGTCATCCATTTAATTATTACTTAATAATAAGTTGATTTGAAAGGTGCTTAGTGCAATAACACAATCCAACTTATAAATAGTAAATAAGTAAACAAAATTTTTGAATAGAAAGAAATCCATAGCCTAATTTTTTATAATATGAATAAAATTACATTTTGTTCTTTTATTTTAATTTTTTGGATCATTATTGCACCAGCGCCTCACTTATGTTAAGTAATAATTCCGCTACTAAAGTGCCGATTTCTTATTCCATTCATATTTTTGTTATTTTTATTTTAGATTTATTTTTTGAGGATTTTTTCGATTATTAATATATAACATTGTTTTCCTTCTATTATTTGTTCATCTAATTTATCTGTTATAATGTCTTACGCAGACATAAAAAAATCTATTGTAAATTTATAAATCTGTGAGAATTTTAATAAATTAATAAAAAAAATCGTTTGCTAATAACAGATTAATTAAAAAATTTTGTTTTTATTTGTGTAAGAGTGATATTAAATTTTTTATCAGTCTATTACATAATATGTTGATGCCATGAAGTAAAATTCGCTTTTGACAGGAACATCGGCAAAATGCCTTGTTGGAAGTGGAGAAAAACATAAAGCAACAACAGGAGTATGAGATAGAGATGCAATCCATGCTCAAGGCTCATAGGAAGAAGGTGAATTAAGTGCACACAAAATCTGTAAACATCTTAAATATGAAAGTTGCGTTTTTAGCTCTTAGAAGACGTAGCGTTGCAGCAGATACAATTGGAGCAAGAACTCGAAAAAGTTCAGCAATCCTTTTCAATCTTTAACAAATTCTATACACAATGTACTAATTTAGCAAACATGAAAAAATTAATATAAATATATAAATTAACTTTTCTTTAGCGGAGAAAGAAGCTGATAACGTAATTACAGAATTTTTGAGAAACAGCGAGGAAGAAAGACAAAGTCAGACCGAGTTAGTAGAGCGGGAGAAGCAAGAAGAAATGCAATTATTAAGCTCCTGCCATTCAGAACAATTCCTACTACGTACGAAAGACACTCTTTGTAAGTATCCAACATAAAGATTACCCAAAATCACGATTGTTCGCGCATGAGTATAAACTCGTTTTGCAGTTGCAATGGAGAAATTGTTGGAGGAGGAAATGTGCAGAACAAGAAAATGGGAAGAACATACCAAATATAGAGACTGCACCGTACAATCCTTGCTTACCTTGTCAGTAACAAATTTTTTTTCTTTACATTTTCTTTCCGTACGAGTCAGTCTATAAAAGACATACAAAGATATGTTAAATATATTATTTCATTGCAATGAGTAATCAAATTTTTTTCGTCAATTCGATGGATAATAAATCTATGAGAAATTATTTTTAGATTGAGTCTCTAAAAAGAATTTGCATAAACTGGTTAATAAACTTTAATTATATTTTAAATAACAGTTATGAAGGAACAGCTTATATTATGTAATATAATAACTATCGTCATTATATAAAAAGAATAAATTAAGAAGAATAAAATAAAAATTCGAATTAAGGGAAGTGAGGAACAACGACCACTTGGCACAGATAGTGCATGATCAGGAGAAAAGCAGGCAAGACCTTATTGACAGGTTACGACGAGATGAAGTCTTACAGAAAGCAGCAGTTGCCGCGTTGTTGGAACGGAGCGATGCGCGTTCCTGGAGTATTATTCAACAAATGAATCTCGTGCAATCGCAATTGGCTGCGCTCACTAATATCGAACTCGAGAAGCGAAAGTTGGAGATCACTCAGCAGCTTGTAAGTGTGCTCAATCTTATCGTGTGCATTAAATAAGAATTAAAAAAAATATCTTTGCTATCATAACTTATAATTATATAAGTCATAATATAATAATTATATGATTACTAGATTTTTTAATTTTGTCAAGTTAAATATTTAGAGTTATCAATTTCTTAAATTTTAGATATAATAAAATCCTTAAATATAATAAAATATATTTTTATATGTACAATATTATATGTATATATGTATATAAAATTAAATTTATATATATAATTTATATACATATTTTTAGAATGAGATCGCTGATAAACGCGTGGCTCTAACAGATATTCTGGTCGACTTATTAGAGCAGCAAATGAATAGGAGAGCTCAACTATTGGAGACGATCAACACAATTGAGCAACAGCGAGGCATCTCTGTAATTATATTTCACTTTTCACTCTTGAATTTCTTATTTAATGTTCTATTTCTTTTTTGTAAAATTAATAAGTATTAATGAACTTTAATGTAGTTTAAAAGATAAAACAAAAATGATAAAATAAGAAAGCAATAAAATTATTAAAAACTATTGACAGAACGTGAGACGTGACAGTTTGTTTTGGTTGATGCAATATCAATCTTTGATGGAAGCTCGGCCACAAGGACTATTGGAGATGTTAGAACCTATGCTGGTTCGACATGTGGCGATAGCAGGAGCTTTGCACTGCCTTCCATTCTTAGCCACTTTACCATCTTTGTTACCAGATATTAGTGACGAACAATTAAAGAATGCAAGTATCTTCATTGTTAAATTTTTAAAACTTCGCTTTAAAATATTATAAATTTTAGTATTTTTGTAGTGTTAAATAAATTTGTGATACCTACATAATCAGATTTTATATCTATTTGTAATAAATAGTAAATAAACTTTTAATTATTAAAACTATCTGTTATTTATATCGTTTTTGTTTTGCAGATTGGCATAAATTGCGAGAGTGATCGCGTTGCCATAATGCTGGCGGTCGAAAATTACCTATCAGAAGTTAAATTGAGTGACTCTAGATCGCCCGTAACAGCTTCTGCGCCTCTTGAAGAGGCATCGACCAGCGATCAAGACTACAATTCTGTTCAGAATGTTAACATAATCGAATGCGTAATCTGCTTCGATTTGCAAGTAAATGTTTTGTATATATAAAATTTCAATGCGCGATATTGCAGAATTTATTTCGTTATTATAATCATATATTGTCTTTTTTTGCAGTGCGAGGTGATTTTTTTACCTTGTGGACACTTCTGCTGTTGCTCTATTTGTGCGGAAAAAATTTCTGCAGAATGTCCAATGTGCAGAAGTTTAATAGAACGTAAAGTTCGAGTTGTACAGCCTTAAATTTATAAAACTCGGTTTTATTCAGCTTATTCGCGAATAATGTCAACTTGATGCTTCTTAAAAGTATCAAAATGCGCTATTCTTCCTGATCTGTGATTATGCACGTCAACAAACTGTTCCCATAGTAGTGGAAAGTATAACCACGCACAAGTTATATTTACCACTAATATAAAGCTCATAAGTATCAGTATATGGAAAATATACTATTATACACCTGTGTGGGTGTGTGTGTGTCTGTTCGCATGTGTGTGTACATCCATTTCAAAATAATGAGAAGTGGTTTTTAATAAAAATATTTAAAACACAAAAGTTATAATTGATTTATCATTATTTGTCTTCACATAGTTTTTATTTGAAGCGTTTTTAATAAAAACCACTTCTCATCTTAAAATAGGTGTATGAGTAATCTCAGATACCCCGTATATTGTGACTTGCAAAATTGTTCAAATGATCAATTTCATAAGCAACTAGTTTTTTTACCACAAAATGTAAAGTGTTTTCCACTGGAAATTGATATTGATATAACAAAATTAGAACAGCATTTTACACGATATTATCTATACTTTATAGATCTTGTTACATGCACTTAGATTGATAATTTGAATGGTAGATCAGATGATAAATCAATTCTTTCCAGAAAAATATTAAATTACTTAAAATTTTCGTTTGCGTTGTTCTTTTTTTTTAGTCAGAAAATATCAAAAGAAAAAAGACAAATATTATCAATTTAATACATCAAAAGACACAATTTAAGAAATATAATATATAGAAAATATTTATTGCGTGAATTTCTATGCTTTATCATTATGTCATGTAAACACTATACTACACATTATATTACATTTTACACTGATTTTACAGAAATCATGTGTTCATATTGGAATGTAGATAAGAGCACAAATTTACATGTTAAAATTATTTTAATCATACATAATTTTATATATACTTATATATAATATATATAAAATATGCTAAACAATTGGCTTTAGATAGATTTCAGTATTAATTGAAGATACCACCAAAGCGAAATTAAAAAGGTGTGAAATGTTCAAAGGAAGCACAGAAAAAAATGGATATATTTTATATCCTTAATACCTATACAAAATATAATTATTCTATTGTAATTAGATTAATTACATACACATCTTCATAAATTACAGAATATATTAGAATATACAAGCACACCTGAGAGAAAGAGAAAGATATAAAATTTGTTGGTAGTTAAGCCGAGAAGTCAGTGCGAAAAAATCAGTGCAAGCTTTTATAAAAAATAATTTTTACAATGAAATTTTGATAAACAATCGATTCTAAGAATTAGCACAATTCGGGTGTTACTTTTTGTCTAAATGTTAGTGTTATTTGATCGTGAAAAAAATCCCCTTGTAAAATAATATAATAAAATTCTCATTTATGCAAATCGATCTTCTCACCATCGCAAACTTTTAAATAACTAATTTTCTTTTTTGCACAAAAAACAGCACATCGTTTATAACATTATAATGTTTTAAAATTATTAAGTAATGAATATTATTAAAAAATGTTTTATGTGTAATCTGCTATTATTACATGAACGTAATTAAAATAAATATTAAGCTTTCATTTAACTAGTTTTAGAGTTCATGTTGTTATTATTGTTCACTTGAGCATTTAATTTGTATTATAAATATCTTAAATTATCATATATTTTTAAAATTTTAAGAATAATACATATATGACAAATTCACGTCTTAGAAAATTTCAATAATTTCTCTTCCTGCTTCTTCATCTTCACCATTTACATCATCATCATCTTTCTTTTGTTGCTTTTTCTTCGACGTCGCATCCTTCTTTTCTTTCTGAATCTTTTTAAAATTCTCAAGAGATTCCTGCAATGGCTCAACAAACTGATCAAACTCGACATCTATCATCGCTTGTATCACGTCTGGGCCACTGATAGTCTTGCGGTTACTTCTCTTGGCTACTATATTAGCAGCCGATGTGAGATACAGTATGAAAATGGATGCTGCCTTTGCCACCGCTGTTCTGGCATCTTTTCCAACTGTCACTCCATCTGGTAAAGCTTCCTTGATGATTCTGGTCACAACCGCATTGGGCAGATTCAGATCTTCTAATCGCTCGGCCATCTAATTATTGTTTATACTTTTTCAATTCTTATAAATAAAGAATAATATAAAATATCATAATCTTATAATTATAATATTTATGATATAATTGTCAAAATAGAATTAACATGTATATAGCATTTATAGTATATAAATATATGATATTGTTCCCTTACTTTAAAAGACACAACTAAAAAATGTTACTTTCAAGTTATTATCATGAATGAATTAGAAATTGAATTAAAAAATGAATTAAAAATTACTCTATCAATCATCAAAAACAAACAAATTTAATTTTACAATTTATCCGCAAAATAAGGTTTTCAAAGAAATCATAATATAAATACCTTCATAATATAAATCCTAGTAGAAATCATAATATAAATACTTTCTACAAATATATTTTTGAGTCAATAAAATATAAATGCCATTAAGAGCCGACACTGGATATTTATGTGTAGTTAATTTATTCATACGACAATAATAAAAATGTATACGTTTCGACCTACGATTCGGATTCTCTTCAGTACATAATAATTATTGCAATCAAAACCTCAATTTACGCATAATACATAATAAACTTAGTCAATCTGAACTATTGGTCTGCACTGATAAATTAAATGAAATTCGTAGTCAAATTTTTGCGATCAAAAGTTTAACGATGAGTCTTGTTTTTACGAAGCACGTCATCTTGTATATACTTTTATATAAATATGTCATCAAATTGCCGAGTTTATAAAATAACTAACAATATTATATTAATAATTAAATGAACAAAAAAGAAACATAAAAAAAGAACTTACATGAAGTTTTCTTGAATCATTTTCGAAATACTGCCAGCTCGCATGATATAGATTAAATGAAAGTTAATCGCGTAAGACGTCTATTGACAAAGTCAAAGACAGAGGAGAGAAGGAAGTCTCAAGTCATAAAGGTGATCTGATATATGATAATACTGATCATAAAGATGATCTGAATAAAGATAATACTGATCAATAATATTGAATCAATAATATTGAATCAGTAATATTAAATCAGTAATACTGACAGTAGATATGCATCAATATTTTCAGTATTTATACGATCAGTATTATTGACAATATATTTCATTTTAGGAAATAGGAAATAAAGGCCCATAACGATCTTTTTAATAGATGTCTATTAAACATTAAAATTTAATTGTGATATTATTTCGGTAGTTTAACTGCGTTTTTAAGTCCTATTTTCGGCGTGCAGTTTAAATAACTACAAATATGATATATATGCATGTATGTAGTACATATATAGTATTATATACATATACACATTCACATTAAATTATTTAAGCATTAAAGATCCAGCTTCAACTGTTATGGGCCTTTATTTCCTATTTCTTATTGGTTGAGTTTTCACATGTACTTATGGTCCAAGATTCTTGTTTAATTCAGTAGTTTAGTTTTACGTATATTATCTATTGCACATTGACATATACTGTGATATGAATCCTAATAAAACAATACTGATGTGCGAGAATCAAAATCTAGATCACTGTCAGCGTCTTTACATCGATCCATCAATATTAATCACACACAATCAATAAAGTAATAATGAGCGAGTTCAAAACGGCAAAACGGTTAGGCATGCTTACCGAGCGATTGAATATGATTAGTTGGATCTATAAGTAACAACCAATTATGGTCATTTGCTCGGCGAGCAGGCTAGCTGCTTTGTCAACTTGAACGCGCCCAATGGTTGTGTTCAGCAGAAAAAGCAGCTTTGCAACTATTGTAAAATCTTTGAATATAATTTGTTTATACATTTAGATCCAGTGAGGAAAGGGCAAGACCAATTATATTAAAAAATTTTACAACAGTTGCAAAGCTGCTTTTTCTGTTGAATGCAGCTATTGTCAGTATTCGTTAATATTGACAATATTATTGACCGTGCAGGATTACCTTAATACATAAATTACAATATAATGGGTCTACGGCCGGTATTCAAAGTGGCACTTGATTGAACACGAATCATTCACAACAATTGACTAGAAAGCCTGTAGGCAATTGGCCCCTGTGACTGATGGTGTCCAATTGAGAGCCTCCTATCTACAAATTGTGAATCAAAACATATACATTTTTATTGTCATATAAATAAATTAACTTAAACACAAATATTCAGTAATAGCTCTTAATAGCATTCATAATTTGATTTATTTCATCAGAAACTATAGTTGTTTCATATTGCTTAATATTTTTGAGTCATTTTTATAAATAAAAAGAAGTCTTGTACTTAAAACATCTAGAATCAATACAATGTGGTAATCAAAAGTTTGAAAAATAAAAATATTTTATTTTAAATCAGGTCTCTTTTTTTATGAATTATTCAGTATTTGTTATAATTTTGTAGATTATTAAAATTATTACAATTCAAAAAGGATGTTTTTTAAAGGTTGTAATATGAAAATGAGATGTGATCATTATTGATATATGAGTCTCTTATTATCGATATGAGAATTCTTAAGAATTTCTAATATTTTTTTTTTGTCAATATTATTTGATTAATCAATTTTCTATTCATTGAAAAATAGTTTTTTATCTTTTCTGAAAGATTCAATTTTTTGAATCGTGTCACTTTTAAAGTAGAATATGTATATATTCATATACATAAAATATCTTTTATAAATAAGAGTAACATTTGATAATTTTTTAGGTTATCTTTAGTAAGCAGTTTGTTGAAGCGCATAAATTACAAAGACCAGATTCTAAAAAAATGTAAGCGAAAATAGCAGAAACAACGAGAAAAACCTCTGTTATTACCTCAATTTGTAAACGTGAGAAAGTTTATCAGAGTTTATCTAAAGCCCACAACGATTTGAGGTTAGGTCTTTCCCGCCAACGATTTCACGGCAATTACAGTTGTAAAAATAAACCTTCTTGTCACGATGAGACTCGACAATGAAGTGAAGACCTCGTAAAATCAGACGAAGATCTGCGAATATATTGGCAAATCACGATAATTACATTTTCACCAATTTTTCACCGAATGCAACTACGCGTTCGAAATTCAAACAAAAATTAACAGGAAACTACAAACAAACTACCGGAACTAAAGATGTCGTGATTCACGGACGAGTGCGGCAAAACAATTCCGTCGAATATATCGGTATTCGTAGCTCGTAGCTAATTGATGAAGAACTGAATGAGAACCAATCACGTTTGACAAGATGTTACACACGATTCAGGACGCAGCAGCGAGGCGGAGTAGAGTAGGTAGGTTAGGCTAGGTTAAGTCAAGTCGCCTTGTCGATAATCGCTTGTGCGCTTCGCAATCTCGAGAATTGTCGAGAACGGTCGGTGTTGATGAACGACAAGTGTAAAGATTAGTCTCAGCGTCTGTATGCGGACACAGTGCCTTGACGAGAGGCGAGCAGCTTTTAGGATTGGAACGCAATTCCGGGCATCGAACTGACATAACTTCATTGTCGTGCTCGACCGCGGAGGAAAACGAAGGCACCATTCGGAGGAAAATGTCAAAGATCGAGGAGGCGAACGAGCACATACGTCAGGCTGAAAAAGCGTAAGCATTCCTCTCGCCCTCAAGATTCTTTTGATTATGAATCGCTCAGATATTATCGGAGTATTCAGAATGTTCCTCGTTAGATTTTGTATTGTTAGACACGATGTGTCAATCTAGCATTAAATGTCAATAAAATGAGCTCACACATGATGACAAACTTTTCAATAATTTCTTTTCCAAGCTTGTAACTGTAAGTTTTCTAAAACCATATACTAAAAAGTACAATATTTGCCTACCTCAATTTTTGTATATATTTTTTTATGTCTAAATTCTGTCCTAAGTTTATTATATTCTTTGTGCATATCATTTTCTTACTTAAAAAATGACACAACTCAAAAAACATGATTTCCGAGTTATTACCATGAATGAGTGAAGTAAACATTACTCTATCAATCATCAAAAGTAAACTAAACTTCATAAAAAATTGTCGAAATTGTCACAATTAAAAAAGGACGATTTTTTTAAAGATTGTGAAACACGAAAACGATTGAATAGCTAATGATTTTCTGATAAATGGAAAAATAGGTTTTTTCTTTTCAGGAAAACTTAATTTTTTAAGTTGTGTTATTTTTGTAGTAAGGAAGCAATATACAGAATGTAAAATTTTGAGCTTTATCAAACATCGTTATTAAATCTAACATTTAGAAGATTAAGGAAGAAAAGAGAGGAGGAGACTGAAATTTACTCTACTTATTTAATTAAGAAAGACAAAATGGACAAATACTTCACACAGAACAGTAATATATATTGTTTATAGGTTTTTATATGGAACAAATCTTTGTTTCTTTCAGCTTGAAACCTACATTTTTGAAATGGCGACCTGATTACGAGGTAGCAGCTGATGAGTACTCACATGCTGGTAAGAAAAATATGAGATTATGATAATAAAATAATTAAACAAAGTGTAAAAATAAAAAAATCAAATATTTTATTGGTGTTTAAAAATTCTACAATATATATAATAAATTAAGAAATTAATCAAGATTTTTGCAAAGACAGTTGAACAATTTAACTGTACTTTTAATTCTTTAGCAACCTGCTTCCGAGTAGCCAAATCATATGCACAGTGTAAAGATTGTTTAGTGAAAGCAGCCGACTGTTACAAACAAACTAAAGCGTATCCTTTGATATAATAATAAAAAACAATTTCTGATTTTTCAGTTTTAAGTGTTGCGTAAAATATATCTTTTTATTAAACTCATCCAAAAATTTATTTATTGTATTCTTTATCATTAATTTAATAACCATTACATTTTCATAAAGATATCTGAAAGACACAAACTTTGTATTATACGAACTTAATTTTTTCCTAAAGTTTCTGCTAAAATTTCACACATCCTTATATATTTTCTTTAATTCTGCAATTATTGTGAAATAGATGGTTCCATGCAGCAAGGTATATATCATGTATATACACAATTTAGATTTTATCACGTAATGTATTATGATATTATAAGAATGCAATGTTTTCAGGTGCATCGAGCAGGCTCTGCTTGTCTGTAAGGAAATGGGGGATTTGTCAGAAGTATCAAAACTAGCTCACAGTGCTTGTGGCCTTTTCCAACAGCATGGCTCTCCTGAATCAGGCGTTACTGCTCTTGACAAGGCAGCCAAGATGTTAGAAGCTACACAGCCCCAACAGGCTTTGGAGCTATTTAGACGCGCGGTTGATATAATCACGGTAAAAATCCTGCCGCTTTATGAATAAAAATAACTATAAATTTATAGAAATATCGATATTATATGAAGAAGGAGAAAGAAGGTTATATGAGATTTAATTATACAGATATATAATTTAAAAGATTTTAGAAATTGTATATATGTATAAGAATTTTGAAAATGTGTTAAAAATTAAATGTTAAGAACAATTGTATAAAAATCCATAGTAAGAAGGCTTGAAAGAAGATATTGTCTGTAGGGCGAGGACAATCCGCGACACGCAGCGGAATACATGAGCAAAGTTGCGAGACTATTAGTGAAGCTACAGATGTATGACGAGGCGGCGGATGCAATACGTCGCGAGATTGGCATGTATCAGGATGTCAAGCTTTGGCAATCGCTTGGAAGGCTTACTGTGGCGTTGGTATTAGTGCAATTGGCGCGAGGTGATCAGGTTGCAGCCGAGAAGGCCTTCAAAGAATGGGGTAACTTCTGCGAGGCCCCTGAAGTACGTGAAAGATATATAATCAATTTTCTTAACATAATAAAAATAAAAAGGAAAATTTAAAATTAAAATTTTCTTAATATACTGTTCAACAAAACGTTTCTTAATTGGAAAGTTGACGATCCATTAATACCGAAATGGAAAAATTTGCCAGTTATGTCAATACGCGATTTATTGGTTCTTCAGGTGCAAACATTGGAGATGCTGCTACAGGCATACGATAACGAAGACGCTGATGCAGCTCGGGCAGCCCTTAACAATCCTTTTATCAAACACATGGACGTGGAGTACGCCAAGCTAGCGCGAGGTTTACCTTTACCACAACAGGAATACGCTATTCCACCTGCTGGAGTAAGAGCCAACGCCGCGGAATCCTATGTTTCTCCTAACGCGTCCAAGGCTGGCGGACAGGCTACCGTCGAAGCTGAAGTTAACCACGTGAGTTTATTATATTTTATTATTATCCACCATTTTATCATTAGGCCTGTTCTTTTTAGCTGAACTTTTGCACCAGGTCATTTTTCTTCCTCTTCTTTCCTCCTAGAGAGAAAAGGAAGATGAACTGGTGCAAAAGTTCAGCCAAAAAGAATAGACTTATGTATATTTGATTATTTCATTAAGCATACAATGACAGTAATTTGTTGATTTTCTTAGGCAAAGAATGAAGTCAATGAATCTAGTCAATCAATCGAGAAGAAACCAGAAGTCGCACCACCGCCAAAACCGACACAAAAGCAGGAGGAAGAGGACGATTATGAGGGAGGCTTATGTTAATCGTCTTTACATGTAAAAAAATTCCTGTATTGCTTATAAACTTTTAATTGTGTAACGCTTGCATGTATATTGAGCGTTTCATCGCATCGAAACACATTGTTCGCTTCAAAAGAATTTGTCTTTCAGCTTAACTTTTAACAGAAATCTAACTGTCAGAATTATTAGAAGGCAATGCGAAAATTTGGAAAGGGATAATGATCCATATCTTTTTTATATTTAAAATTTTCATTCACACAAATATGTCACTTTAATTCATTAGTAATTTTTTTTCTCTATAGAATTCTTGCAAAAGTTTCTTTCCAAGATTTAGAATTTGTTAATTTATTTTATATTAGATTAAATTTTTTATATTTTAATTTTAAAAACCTAAAAATGTTATGTATGGAGAAAATATATTTTTGTCAAAGACTTAGTGTGTCACCAGAAATGGGAAAAATTTAATTATTTTCTTTGATTGTGACAATACATAAAAATATTTCACAAGATCCATTTTCATAAATTACCCAAGTAGCACAACGTCTATAAAGTAAGACAGCGTCTATAAAGTGTTAAGAAAGTACTAAAAAAATACATATTATAAATCAACTTGACTAAGATTCCTTATAAATCAGAAAACCAGGAAAGAACAAGGGCAATAGGAGCCAAGCGCGGGAGACGTTGCGCAAATAACACGACTATCTAGCGTAAAACTTCTTTATTTTACTAAAATGCTTACATGTTTCGGCTCATTTTTGAGCCTTCTTCAGAGACAACATAAACTCACATATATAGAATATAACAAATATTAACTAGTCATGGTGATCTTCCCCACTTCGAGAGTATAAATGCCAGAATTAAATCCAGATAAGAATGCAATGAAGAAAAAAGGAAAGGAATTTTGAAAATCTCGAAATAAAGAAAATGTAAAACTAATGTATCAAAAAATTTTTGAAATTATAATTAATTATTTCGAAAGTTAGGAAGCTCATCCTGATCACAAGACACCGCATCGCAAACATTACTCTTAAAATTCAAAGACCGGTTTTTGATAAGTTGGTCAGTCAGTGTCAGACACAGTGAGTCTCTTTTTGATTTAGTTGGTCTTTATTGAGACAGTAATTAGAAAACTAGCGTTAAAAAATTAATTAAAATCAAGAAAAGAAATTTTGAAAATGATCTAGTCAACGCCCGACAGACTTCTTCCTGTGTACGAGCGACACTGACTGACTAAGCGCGACAACAATTCAACCTTTTATAGCTTATCAATGATCGGGAAATAGGCCTTGGGAAGTTCCTCCATATCCGTTTGCATGTTAAGTCTATGCGTCTGTCTCCTGATGAATATCATTTCCGAGGTCAGTCTCTTCTGGTAGTGTGATTCCTCGTCCAGTATTGCAACATTGTCCCAATCGAACTCATGGCCCTCTTGCAACTGATGCTCCGTTATAACGTTGCGGATAGACGTGTTCCATCGGATATGGTTCTTGTGTTCCGTGATTCTTGTTTTTAGTTGTCTACACATCTGTCCCACATAACTCGCATCACAGTCCTTACAAGAAATCTTTTAAACTACATTTGACCTATTACTACGCGGTAAAGGATCCTTCTGTACCCTAATGAATTCTCGCAATTTGTTAATGCTATAAAACGACACCCTCATATGATCGCTCTTTAATCTATTACTCTTCTCAGTAATGACACGAACGAAAGGAATCGTAAACCACGAAGGTTGCACTACATCCACGGCAGCTATTCTCCCTAACCACATCTTTCCTATTACTTTCCTATTCCTATTACATGATAACGTTCTTCAACTGGTTGCTAATGTTCTCAAATATAAAGTCTAATGGATAATCATTCCCTAACAATACTTTAATTATGAAACCAAAGTACTAGTACAAAGTAAAGTTACTAAAATGAAATTTGGGATTCGAAAGCAGAACTACTCTATCAACTAATCCCGCGACTGTGTCTATTTTTTGGGAAACCGGGTGCTGTGACCAGAAGTTCAAGTATCTACTTGAAAAACGTTGGCTTGTGGTCGACCTCTATCGTCTCTAATCACTGTAATCTAGAAAATTCAATCTATCCCTCTCCCCCCCACTTCTATAGTAAACTGAAACCGTGGATGCTGAGAATTAAAAATATGCGCAACGTCTCCCGTGCTTGACTCCTATTGCCCTTGTTCTTTCCTGGTTTTCTAAAATACATATTAGCGTTTTTTTTAGCTTTGCACACGCTGCTGTGCTACTTGGATAGGTTTGAAATATTTTTCCTTTTTCACAATCATCACAATCGAAGGAAATAAATGTTTAAAAAATTTAGTTTTTTGATGAGACATTCTGTATATAGCGACACCATGAACATATATAGACTAATAAGAGACATCTGCGTTTTACTTTTATATATACGCGCATGTGTATATATTCCTTTAGTAAATCTCTAACATTTCCATATTTTTAATTAATAATTAGCTAACGTTGTATATACTTTAATTGAAAAAAACGAGACATTCCTGAAAACAGAAATATTTAGTTTTCCAGCACCGTTCTAGCGAAATCGTTATACCTAAACTGTTATAATTGTGAGAGTTTAAGAGAAAAAAAAACATAAATATTATATCCCGAAATGTTGCTGTTTTACTTGCAACCTATCTACAAAATGTACCTACAATCCTTAATAAAAAAGTCAGTTCTATGAGAGCCAATTCCATTACATGGAATGTTTAAATAGGTTATGTTTAGTCGTGCACATGTCTTCATCTTATTGCACATTATGCTCTCCATTTTACAGATATAAAATAAATTTAATGAAACTGAAAAAGAGAAAGATGTGGAAAGGAGAAAAACAGACAGACAATTAAAAAAGAAAGGCGCAGTAAAAAAGGCAGATTCATAGCTGTGAGAAATACTCACTGGGAAGCTCGAATTACCGCAATGGTGAGCGGATTTACGCAGGAATCGCCTCAAGACGATAGCGAATTCTTCGTTATTCTTCGTAAAGTTCACAGATTCACGGAAGATCGAACCGCACCAAATCACACTCCGATATAAATATCGAATTCGCAAATTTGACATGAATTTGAAACCAAGTGAAAACGGCGCGCGCGACCATAAACTATATCTAGACTGCGTTCAGAAATATCACCCGAGTACCCCCGTGTATTGGCTGCGTTCAGCAGAACGTTTGTTTTAC
>NW_017257489.1:972501-973089 GCF_001594055.1 Mycetomoellerius zeteki
ATATAAACGCAAAAGTATATTGGAAGTTTACTGCGATATATTTTAGAATGGCATGTGCAATGCTGCCAGTACTGACAGTGAATAATGAAACGCAGCCTTTATCAAGCGCGTTGGAGTGAGTAAGGCTGCGTCCCCATGGAAAAAGAAACAGCGGTACGGAATCAGAACAGAATATTAACAGAAAAGAAATAGGATGAGGATATCTCTTTTCTATCAATATTCCGTTTTGATTCCGTTTTGCTGTTTCTTTCTCCATGGGGACTCAGCCGCAGGGTGCTGTCCCATGGGCACAGAAAACGGAATCGGAAAGGTGAAGTGGTAAGGGCAACCAATCAGTATTCGTTCCGTTCCGATTTTAAGTAGCCTGGCTTTCCATGGGGCATATTTTTCGGAAATGGAAATTTTTCGTACTGTCAATCACCAGTGATCACAAATGAGGAGCCATAAAGCTATACGCTCATTGGATATCGCATGTCGCACGCGACGAACATCCCGCTGGCCTGCAGCCGGC
Source organism: Mycetomoellerius zeteki (assembly GCF_001594055.1). Classification (NCBI taxonomy): domain Eukaryota; kingdom Metazoa; phylum Arthropoda; class Insecta; order Hymenoptera; family Formicidae; genus Mycetomoellerius; species Mycetomoellerius zeteki. The sequence continues at coordinate 973,013 of NW_017257489.1, forward strand.
ATTAAGGTCTTTTTTCTAGTTCGCGGCGGTATGAACGCCGCGGTATGTTCGTGCGGCAAATCAATATCGCGCGGCGG